>NW_019384674.1:479078-547247 GCF_000671375.1 Centruroides sculpturatus
TTTAATTTAATAAAGAAAAATTATATGAGAATTATAAATAGTAATATAATAAATTTGACTCATTTATGTGTATCTAAGTGATACAATATGGATTCTAATAAACTCAAAAACCTTCAAAAAATATACAATTTTTTAAAAATTTCTTCGTTTCTTTAGTTGAAAAATATAGTAGTATATATCTATGTGTATGTGTTGTATGTGTATATATATATATATTTCAAAAATTATCAAATCTAACATCAGAAATGGTTGTGGGTGAGGCAACATTCCACAATAAAAAACTGCAGATGTAAAAAATTCGATAAAGGATAAAGAGACGAACCATATATCACATCCAATCGTCCGCACCACATCACCCAATCTAACAGTCACAGTCATTAACGAAATGGTGCACGATCTTCTGTCCCATTATCATCATCTGCTCTTCTATTTGATATGATTAGGGTAATGGCCGGTACACATCTGTTTTGCATACCTTCCACACTCACACCAATTTACACACACATCGCAGATTATAAAACTTCCACTCATTTTCCATTTATGAGCGATCGCGTGGATATGGGAGTGATACAGGAAACGGGGGGGGATAAGAGAAAAGGGAGGACAAATATCCAATTTTAGAAATTAAGATTTTTGTCTGGATATGATGTCACAGTTTCTTTTAATACGATTGAAAAATTGGAGAATATTTCATGACTTATCTTTTAATATAGATGACTGATGATGAATTCTGATAATCATTTCTCTCCCCCCTCCATTTTTTTATAGTAATGATGCTCTTTTATATTTTCTCTCTCTCTCTCTCGGTTGATTAATAATTAATGGTGATTTTTAACCTAATAAATTTTCATTACTTATGTTTTATAATTTATTAATTTTATATTGTTAAAATATACAGATTTTATTTTTTCATTTTTATAGATGTTTAACTTGCAAATTTAATTTTCAATTTATATTTTTAAAAAATTGGAGTGGATAATCTATAAAAAATTAATGTATATTGCTGTGTATATAAAGAAAGTAGATCGATATTAACGAGCTTATCACCATATTCTGTTGAACTTAATATAAAAGCCAACAGGCTGTAGGGTGTAGAGAACGATGTAACATACATTAAATCAGGGATCAAATGACATCGTAAATTTCCTTTGAGCATAAGTGTAAAAGTGGGTACCACAACCGCTAAAACGATTTAAATTTTAACTCACAAAATCAAAATTTCTGATCTTACACAGTATAAAATCTAAAGTATGTAAAAAGTATTAAGAAAATGCAGCATATAAATTAATTTTTTTTAAATAATAGAGCCTATAATTCCTTAATTAATACTATTCAAAATTAGGCTTTAAAAAAAATTTAAAATTTATATTAATTTTACTTATCTTATTAATTAATTTATAATAACTCTATTGTTTCTGAATATAAAATAAAAGAAAAATTGATCTTAATGAAAGAAATATTCCAATTTTAAAATTTTGCTGAGAAAAATACTGTTTTTTTTTTCTTTTGCAATTACATTTTTGCTATTCGAAAGTATAAATTTTAATTAATTTTAAATGTCCTTTTGAAATTTGTATTTAAAAACTTCATTAATTACAAGTAAAAATTAATTAACTTTAAAAATTATTTTATTTTCTGAGTTTAAACATGATGCCAGAACATCATTATATATTAAATGTTTACTAGAAATCTGATCCTTGTAATATTATACGCCAGCTTTAATCAATATCATAATAATTATCCGTCTTTATTATAGATTTCCAGAAATTACTCCATATGTATTAATTAATTAATTAATTATAAATTCTTTTTAGCTTGTATTTTTTTTAATTTATATTTTTTAATTAATAACGAATTTAATTCATTTATAATCTGTTCTGATATTATAAAGTCGAGTATTTTAATGACTTCTTCTAAAGTAAACGTCAGATATTGACATTTCAAATTTCATTATGTTGAGTTTATGAGATTAAATAAGTCTGTATATAGCATTACAGATGAATTAGTTTGAGGCAGGATGGTTGAGTTGTTACGGTGGCAGAGCCTACCTCTCTGGGGACCCAGGATCGAAAAACCCCAGGAATTTTCGTGTCCAGCTTTGTTTCTTGTCTTTCCTGTTGTGGGCTTTGCCTGATTCCTGATGGACTTGTGGAAAAAAAGCTGTCTTAGTCTCATAGAGCTGAGAAAGTGAAAAAAAAAGAGGTTTGTGAGTATGAGCCAAGTGATCTGCAGACTGACTTAGTTATGTTTTTAAGAATGCAATTCTATTCTGTTTAGCTGGAGAAAACATTTTCACTTGCCATGTATTTTTTACGTTAGGTTACCGGATAGAGGAAATATTTTAGCATGCAACCTAGCATATCTAAGGTGGTTTACATAAGATTTACAGGATAAGAAGTAGATTGGGATGCGGGTTGTCCTTGGTTTATTCATTACTTGGTTCAAGTGATCCCCAAATTGACAACTTTGAGAACTGATTTTCTAATTATTTTTAAAGCATGATGCAATGTGTTTCACTTGTTTATTATCAATATCAAGTAGTCCTGTCTTCTATAAATGTATTACACCTCGCCTTACGTCGGTAATTGGTTCCAGGAGAACGACGTAAGTCGAATTTACTTGTCTCCGAATCTACTTGTCACTAGGCTAAACCGTAAATTACCATTCCTGGTTCTGTATTTTATTTATTAATGCATTTTTAATAATATATGGTTAATAGGAATCTATTTTAAGCTTACAAACAAATAAATTTTAGTTTTTAATATAGTACAGAAAAAAGTATTCTAAATTTACGAATGCATGTACTGTAAATACAGAACATACTAGTATATATTTTAATATGATTTTATGTACTTTAAACGTTTTTCTAGTGATATTACGACTTCAATATTTGTGGTGGACAGACGTAAANTGTATATAGCATTACAGATGAATTAGTTTGAGGCAGGATGGTTGAGTTGTTACGGTGGCAGAGCCTACCTCTCTGGGGACCCAGGATCGAAAAACCCCAGGAATTTTCGGGAGATGGCCCCAAAAAATTCCCGGGGTTATCAGGATGGGGGTCCACCCTTAAAACAGGATGAGAGCCACGGGTTCGACCAGGCCCAACATTGTGGGCCTGGTCGAACCCGTGGTCCTCTTAGTGCTCACAGGGAGGAAAGAGTTATAAAAAGGGCAAACTAGTAAACGTATATAAGCATTATTCCTGAATTTTATTATATTTTTTTAAGCATATTTATTTTATTTTTGATCCACAAATATTCTCTCGATATCATTTATAGGATCTAATTCATAACTACTTTAAAATTAAACTGAAACGAACACAGTTCATAGATCATTAACAAAAATTTAGAACCTTACCACGTCGTTATTATGCCTATATATTACATATTCTGTAATGTTATATAGGTTATAATCTATCAGAATGTGACTGAATGTTGTTATTACCGTATACATCATTCTGATATACTGTTAATAATAGGAACTAAATTCGAAACATGCCATTTGCATCAAGTCGTTATTCAACAAAGTGTTTCGCATGTGAATGTAGCTCATGTACAGCATTAATTGTATCAAAACCGTCTGAAAATTGAATAGATAACGAGTAAAATATAGTAAATTTTCAGATATCTATAAATATAAGGATATACCGACGTAAGCGGTAGGGGGCAACCAGTCTTTGGGTCATAAATAGAGTCAGTTTATTTTGTAGATTATATCTAAGGAGTATTTGTCTAGTGAGAGGTTCTGTCTACTTCATCAGAGATAAAAGTGAAGAAAATATACCCATCTTATATTTATTATATACTATATAAGGTCAGATTGCGCTGCTTCGTGACAAAAGATATAAAATGGAACGTGCAATTTGTCGTTTTTATAAAGTAATCATTTTGGATATTTTGTTATATCATTTCGAGCGAAGATTAGAGAATCTGTAAGTAAATATATGAAAATCTTCAGCCAAAAATAAAATCTATAAATATCATTTTAATGCTCCATAGCGGCCATAGTGAATACATAAAAGTTACTTATTCTATATAATATTTTGGTTTATGCATCAATCTTATAAAAATTTCAAAGATTTACAGGGTTTTTTTTACTATAAAAAGCGTTAATGGTTCTTCTAGAAACGTTAATCTTCACCAATATCCAAGTAAAATTTTAGAATAAATTGTAGAATCGTCTATCTTTTAATATCATTATTAGTTATTTTAAATAAAAAAAATATATGCATATTTTATTATTTGTAAGATATATTAAGGATTTTTAACTATTTTTGATTTCTGTAAAACCTTTCACTTGATCCTAAATCAACTGCAAACGTTGCTTGATCTATACTTAAGGTTACTCCAACCTTAAGAAGCAAGTAAGTATAGAAAAAAAAAACATACGATTTGTAAATAATTTGCGATAAATTTAGCTAGCAAATAAATTTTTATACAAGGCCTATATTGCTATTGGCCATTTACAGCCTTTGGAAGTTTTTTGTTCACGACTCTTACATCAGACACAAACTGTACTTGACAGAGTTGTGATAGACAAATAGAATTTATTATTTGGATCCCTGACCTTCTTTCTACTTTATAATTTAGAGATGTGTTGATAGAAGAAGGCAGATGGAACGAGAAAAAGATTTCGAATTTGTTACATCTGCGCCCTTAAGGCTTTCTTATTCAATTCTAGAAAGTATCATTTTTAGAAGAATGTCCATCGAACTAACCTCAAGATATTATTTACTTCGAAATTAAGTTAAGTTTAATCGAGAATAGAATAATGGAATTTTAATTAAATCTTGACAAAATATCTAATAACGCTTGAGTAAGAGAACCTCGATTCCTTAGAAATTTACTCTTTTCTTTCTTTCCTTTCTACTCAATTTATTGAAAATTTCAATGGAAACATACACCTACTAGAAATTCTACTATGTAACAGATGTATTTGAATTTAATTACGCATCTTTGCTGATATACATTATGAATAATTATTTATAAAATTAGTATTATAAGATAAATTTATAAACGTAATTAAATGTTTACTAAGTTAAATTATATATTGAAATGCTAAATTTTAAAGTATGTATATTAATAATTTATAGTATAAATCTTAAGGATTCGTTCGGTTGCAATTATACAAGGTTAAATTTTAAATTATTATTTTAAAAAATATTAGAAACGTATATAAATATGTACATCTAAATTTATTTTCTTTTTAACGTTGTAAATAAGTTAGAAGTAATATTGTATCCGAGTAATTTTGATTTGATATTAAATTGCTTAGTTTCTTCATTCCATGTCGAATACAAAGTCAACATAACATTCCAATTGTGCTTCGTTGTCGACAAGTTTCTTACGGTCTATTGATAGCTAAACGACACTCTGTCGACATGTAGAGTAAAGCAATTTTGTTCTCAAGCATACGTTTCTATTGCAACTACAAAATAGCCATCTCGTTAAGAACTGTTCCCTTTATATCTTATTCCTTTCATACTAATGATTAACTTTATATGATAAAAATTTCACACATTTAAATAAATATTTCATTTAAACATTCGTGAATATTATATACACTATATCGCGTGTAATCCCTATCGAATAATATTTCTCTAGAGAATTTATACAATAAATGAGTCACGAATATTACATCATCCTTCGAAAATATTAATTATTATTATTATTATTATTTTTAAACCGAACCGACTTACTTTTTATTCCCTAAAACCAAAGGCTAATTATTTATAGTTGGATCGGGTTTAGTTTACTAGGACTTTTTTTTTTTTATTAGTTAAATTGAGTATCTAAGTCTGTGTAAGTCAGTTTAATAAGGTCTTAGAAACTCAATTTCTTAATTCTTTTTTGGCTATAGATGATTAGGGCAAAGGGCGCACGTCTGTTTGCTGTGGAATTCGAAAAGTGTAGTGTTTTGGAGTAAAGTTATGCTTCTATTTTATTTTCTAATTTTTCATACGTAGAAAGTAAAAAAAAAAAAAAACTTTATTTAATAATATTTAATTATAATCTAAACTAAAATAATTACAATAATATATTTACTTTTCTAGCATTTTAGTTTAATTTCTCTCTAATTAAAGTAATTCGTTCCTTATGTTTCTGTGTGTTTTACAAATGTATTTGATAGTTTAAAATTAAAATTTTATATAAATTTTAAAGATTTCTTCTTTGAAATTTGTCTTTTTTTTATTTTTATTATTATTTTATAACTTAAACCTTAATAAATTATTGTTTATTATTAAGATTTTAGATGTGAATTTAAGAAATAGTTTTAATATTTTTCGAAAGTTGTATTAATACTTGAATACCTTTTTAATATTTCAATAATACAATATATCGTTCTCTTTACTATAATTCTATATTTACTAAAATATCATTTAATATAAATTTTAGATCTGTGAATACGACGTAAATTTTCTTTTATTATTATATATGAAATATCTTGTAATTTTAAAAATATTTCTCTAACTCGTGTTTTCTCAGCCTTGTTTTTCTTCATTTTACAATAACCAATACAAATATTTATAGGAAACAAACTATTAAAACTGAATTAGAAAAAAAATTTTTTATACAAGAGAAAAAAAATATATATCAAAAATGCATTTTCTAGACAAAAATGATGTTTATATTAAATATTCCGAACACGTTGTAGCAGGACATGAGGAAATTTAGGACATCTGTGCACGTGATGGACGTCTTTTAGACCCTTATCGGTCATATGCCCTAGGGTCTTGCTTTCCCCTTCTCATAGTCAACCCCCCGTTGTCATGGCGACGTCTTACGGTATATTGATAAATATCAGATGATATAAGGTCTTTGTGTACAGTAGGAATTGTATATCTGTATGATGTTTAGTATTTATATCTTCGTTTGTCGTGATGAGTTAGTTTTTGGTGTCGTAACGTTATATGATATAGTCTGGACATTAATAGTTCTTTCAACACAATCTTTTCCCTATCCTTTCCTTATCTTAAGCTTGTTATGAATAAAGAAATAATGATATAGCTAGAAGATATTTTATAAATATTATCTTCATAATTTGCATTTTTGCTTGTTAGAAAACAAGCAAAAATGCAAATCATGCATTTTTGCTTGTTTTCTAATCAACAACAATTCTAAGAAGTAAAACAATTGGAAAGGGTATTGTTGTATTACAACAGCAAATTTAACATATAAATTATTTTTTAACGTTAATATTTTCTTTTGAAGTTAATCGAATTTTAACAATTTATTAAGAGAATTCCATGACATATAAAGGTAATTTATTTTTTAATGTAATTAAAATCATATAAAAAAGTATTTAAAAAAAAACTCTAAAAAGTCATCGTTAGATTTACAATAGAAAAATAACTAAGTCATCCTCGTTAGTATTTTCTAAAATTGTTTGCTTGTTTAATCTGTAAATAAAATGAAAAATCATATAAAAAAAAAGAAAGAAAATATCATTTTACTATAAGAATTTCTCTAGGTAAGTCATTTATTTTCTATAAAATTTATATTTCTTAATTTAATGTCTTAACTTTAATAATTTTCTTTTATTTAATAATGACTTTATTAATTAGACTTATTATTATTATTATTATTTTTAATTATTAAAACTTTAAGTCATTTAAAATTTAATACAAAGCTAATATCATTTAAACTTATGAACCATAAACCAAATCTAAATGATCTATAAACATATCTTCAGATTTATCAAATTCGCTTGTAAACCCGTAAAGAAAATCTAAATTTTATCGATTTTTATAAATATATTTATTAAAATAAAATATAATTATTAGAAATAAATCATTATATCACTTGAAATTTGAACAACATAATGCATTTGTTAGAATATCTTTATGTTGTTTCGAACAGATGTTTGTTAATGGATAAGCTACATTGGTTGTTGACTCAATGGAGTTAACATTCAACGATACAGATTCAAGTGCGGATCTATACAGAACATTATCATTGGAAACTAGACGGATCTAACTAGTTAATTTGCAAAGATAATTAAGCAATGCACTACACATTAAGTATCTAATGTTCATTATAGTGGATGCAATCGAAGTCTGTCTTTGTGAATTCAAACAAACAGATATCTATTCTGTGCCCAATTGTAGTTGTAATACGTAAATTTATCATTACGCGGATACTAGATAATAGACTATTGATGATCTCTGTGTCACAGTTCAAGTACGAAAGAAAGAAAAAAAAATTGCGTTGACATTTTCAAATGTATTTTAATTGCTTTGACCTTCAAATAAACATTTAGTGTCTGTGTAATAATTAAATAAAAAATTTAGTTTGGTAGGTATGCAATGAAGCATTGTTTTGTAATAAATTTACTTATTTATTGTTGCAAATTGATGTTACACGTGATTTCGTGATGTTCGGAGAAAGAAAATCCAACTTTTTATTTTTTTTATAAATGTTTTTGTGAATTGGAAGAATTCTGCAGCTTTTTCTGTTCAATTTCAAGCTATTGTTGTGTGGACTATGGATGTAATTTAGGCCTTTATTTTATTGTTCGCTAATTAGTTCCCATACAGTCTGTAGCAAATTACAAGGCAGTTTGGGTAAGTCTAGCAAAGATGCTCAATATTGAATTAATATTAAAGGATTTATTAAATGTTTTATTAACTTTTATTAATTTTATTAATTTAAATTCTTAGCGAAGTGTAAAACTATGGAAATACATACTTACTTTATTATCAGTTAAATTAAGAATGGATAAAATTAAATTAATGAAGTAAATAGGAAAATTTCAAAATATATATCAATAAATTTCTATGTATAATGTTAGATAATGATATAATTATAACAAACAGAACATTCTTTTATAGCAGTAATGAAGAGTTTAATCGTTTAGGAAAATGCAACAATAAACACTTTATTATTTAAATGATTTAGTATAAATTTAATATAAAAGTTAAATAAACATTTTCTGCTTTAAATCATTATAATCAAATTTATTTAAATTTACGAACAAATCAAAATTTTTAATTGAAATTTGTTTAAAATTGTAAATACTTCAGTACAATAGAAATATTCAAAACAATTAATTGAATATTTGCGTATTATATTCACGAAACGATTTATTATCTAGTTTAATTAAACTTTATATAAAATTGAATGAAATTGTAAAGTTTTCGTCTTTTACTTTTATTAAAATAATTCTTAAATCTATGAATTGCTGATACAATTCTTTCTTTCTTCTCCCATGTCTAAGCTGGAAATTCTTTCGCACCTGGTTATAATTATCACACTTTTCAATGCAATACCCGACTATCTTAAGCCCTTGGGCATAAAAANCTGGTCGAACCCGTGGTCCTCTTAGTGCTCACAGGGAGGAAAGAGTTATAAAAAGGGCAAACTAGTAAACGTATATAAGCATTATTCCTGAATTTTATTATATTTTTTTAAGCATATTTATTTTATTTTTGATCCACAAATATTCTCTCGATATCATTTATAGGATCTAATTCATAACTACTTTAAAATTAAACTGAAACGAACACAGTTCATAGATCATTAACAAAAATTTAGAACCTTACCACGTCGTTATTATGCCTATATATTACATATTCTGTAATGTTATATAGGTTATAATCTATCAGAATGTGACTGAATGTTGTTATTACCGTATACATCATTCTGATATACTGTTAATAATAGGAACTAAATTCGAAACATGCCATTTGCATCAAGTCGTTATTCAACAAAGTGTTTCGCATGTGAATGTAGCTCATGTACAGCATTAATTGTATCAAAACCGTCTGAAAATTGAATAGATAACGAGTAAAATATAGTAAATTTTCAGATATCTATAAATATAAGGATATACCGACGTAAGCGGTAGGGGGCAACCAGTCTTTGGGTCATAAATAGAGTCAGTTTATTTTGTAGATTATATCTAAGGAGTATTTGTCTAGTGAGAGGTTCTGTCTACTTCATCAGAGATAAAAGTGAAGAAAATATACCCATCTTATATTTATTATATACTATATAAGGTCAGATTGCGCTGCTTCGTGACAAAAGATATAAAATGGAACGTGCAATTTGTCGTTTTTATAAAGTAATCATTTTGGATATTTTGTTATATCATTTCGAGCGAAGATTAGAGAATCTGTAAGTAAATATATGAAAATCTTCAGCCAAAAATAAAATCTATAAATATCATTTTAATGCTCCATAGCGGCCATAGTGAATACATAAAAGTTACTTATTCTATATAATATTTTGGTTTATGCATCAATCTTATAAAAATTTCAAAGATTTACAGGGTTTTTTTTACTATAAAAAGCGTTAATGGTTCTTCTAGAAACGTTAATCTTCACCAATATCCAAGTAAAATTTTAGAATAAATTGTAGAATCGTCTATCTTTTAATATCATTATTAGTTATTTTAAATAAAAAAAATATATGCATATTTTATTATTTGTAAGATATATTAAGGATTTTTAACTATTTTTGATTTCTGTAAAACCTTTCACTTGATCCTAAATCAACTGCAAACGTTGCTTGATCTATACTTAAGGTTACTCCAACCTTAAGAAGCAAGTAAGTATAGAAAAAAAAAACATACGATTTGTAAATAATTTGCGATAAATTTAGCTAGCAAATAAATTTTTATACAAGGCCTATATTGCTATTGGCCATTTACAGCCTTTGGAAGTTTTTTGTTCACGACTCTTACATCAGACACAAACTGTACTTGACAGAGTTGTGATAGACAAATAGAATTTATTATTTGGATCCCTGACCTTCTTTCTACTTTATAATTTAGAGATGTGTTGATAGAAGAAGGCAGATGGAACGAGAAAAAGATTTCGAATTTGTTACATCTGCGCCCTTAAGGCTTTCTTATTCAATTCTAGAAAGTATCATTTTTAGAAGAATGTCCATCGAACTAACCTCAAGATATTATTTACTTCGAAATTAAGTTAAGTTTAATCGAGAATAGAATAATGGAATTTTAATTAAATCTTGACAAAATATCTAATAACGCTTGAGTAAGAGAACCTCGATTCCTTAGAAATTTACTCTTTTCTTTCTTTCCTTTCTACTCAATTTATTGAAAATTTCAATGGAAACATACACCTACTAGAAATTCTACTATGTAACAGATGTATTTGAATTTAATTACGCATCTTTGCTGATATACATTATGAATAATTATTTATAAAATTAGTATTATAAGATAAATTTATAAACGTAATTAAATGTTTACTAAGTTAAATTATATATTGAAATGCTAAATTTTAAAGTATGTATATTAATAATTTATAGTATAAATCTTAAGGATTCGTTCGGTTGCAATTATACAAGGTTAAATTTTAAATTATTATTTTAAAAAATATTAGAAACGTATATAAATATGTACATCTAAATTTATTNTAGAAATAAATCATTATATCACTTGAAATTTGAACAACATAATGCATTTGTTAGAATATCTTTATGTTGTTTCGAACAGATGTTTGTTAATGGATAAGCTACATTGGTTGTTGACTCAATGGAGTTAACATTCAACGATACAGATTCAAGTGCGGATCTATACAGAACATTATCATTGGAAACTAGACGGATCTAACTAGTTAATTTGCAAAGATAATTAAGCAATGCACTACACATTAAGTATCTAATGTTCATTATAGTGGATGCAATCGAAGTCTGTCTTTGTGAATTCAAACAAACAGATATCTATTCTGTGCCCAATTGTAGTTGTAATACGTAAATTTATCATTACGCGGATACTAGATAATAGACTATTGATGATCTCTGTGTCACAGTTCAAGTACGAAAGAAAGAAAAAAAAATTGCGTTGACATTTTCAAATGTATTTTAATTGCTTTGACCTTCAAATAAACATTTAGTGTCTGTGTAATAATTAAATAAAAAATTTAGTTTGGTAGGTATGCAATGAAGCATTGTTTTGTAATAAATTTACTTATTTATTGTTGCAAATTGATGTTACACGTGATTTCGTGATGTTCGGAGAAAGAAAATCCAACTTTTTATTTTTTTTATAAATGTTTTTGTGAATTGGAAGAATTCTGCAGCTTTTTCTGTTCAATTTCAAGCTATTGTTGTGTGGACTATGGATGTAATTTAGGCCTTTATTTTATTGTTCGCTAATTAGTTCCCATACAGTCTGTAGCAAATTACAAGGCAGTTTGGGTAAGTCTAGCAAAGATGCTCAATATTGAATTAATATTAAAGGATTTATTAAATGTTTTATTAACTTTTATTAATTTTATTAATTTAAATTCTTAGCGAAGTGTAAAACTATGGAAATACATACTTACTTTATTATCAGTTAAATTAAGAATGGATAAAATTAAATTAATGAAGTAAATAGGAAAATTTCAAAATATATATCAATAAATTTCTATGTATAATGTTAGATAATGATATAATTATAACAAACAGAACATTCTTTTATGTATTAATACTTGAATACCTTTTTAATATTTCAATAATACAATATATCGTTCTCTTTACTATAATTCTATATTTACTAAAATATCATTTAATATAAATTTTAGATCTGTGAATACGACGTAAATTTTCTTTTATTATTATATATGAAATATCTTGTAATTTTAAAAATATTTCTCTAACTCGTGTTTTCTCAGCCTTGTTTTTCTTCATTTTACAATAACCAATACAAATATTTATAGGAAACAAACTATTAAAACTGAATTAGAAAAAAAATTTTTTATACAAGAGAAAAAAAATATATATCAAAAATGCATTTTCTAGACAAAAATGATGTTTATATTAAATATTCCGAACACGTTGTAGCAGGACATGAGGAAATTTAGGACATCTGTGCACGTGATGGACGTCTTTTAGACCCTTATCGGTCATATGCCCTAGGGTCTTGCTTTCCCCTTCTCATAGTCAACCCCCCGTTGTCATGGCGACGTCTTACGGTATATTGATAAATATCAGATGATATAAGGTCTTTGTGTACAGTAGGAATTGTATATCTGTATGATGTTTAGTATTTATATCTTCGTTTGTCGTGATGAGTTAGTTTTTGGTGTCGTAACGTTATATGATATAGTCTGGACATTAATAGTTCTTTCAACACAATCTTTTCCCTATCCTTTCCTTATCTTAAGCTTGTTATGAATAAAGAAATAATGATATAGCTAGAAGATATTTTATAAATATTATCTTCATAATTTGCATTTTTGCTTGTTAGAAAACAAGCAAAAATGCAAATCATGCATTTTTGCTTGTTTTCTAATCAACAACAATTCTAAGAAGTAAAACAATTGGAAAGGGTATTGTTGTATTACAACAGCAAATTTAACATATAAATTATTTTTTAACGTTAATATTTTCTTTTGAAGTTAATCGAATTTTAACAATTTATTAAGAGAATTCCATGACATATAAAGGTAATTTATTTTTTAATGTAATTAAAATCATATAAAAAAGTATTTAAAAAAAAACTNTTGTAAAGTTTTCGTCTTTTACTTTTATTAAAATAATTCTTAAATCTATGAATTGCTGATACAATTCTTTCTTTCTTCTCCCATGTCTAAGCTGGAAATTCTTTCGCACCTGGTTATAATTATCACACTTTTCAATGCAATACCCGACTATCTTAAGCCCTTGGGCATAAAAAGGGTCTAGGATCATGTTCCAGCTCACTTAAACTTCAACACAATTGAGAACGGAGCGTTTTTCCATTTCCTTTTCTGATCATCCTTCAGGGACTATCAATGCACCAAGAAACCTCGGACTAAGCTATTGTGTGATATTCGGGATTAAACTTTATACTTTAAAAACATCGCGAGGAAAATATTTTTATTTTTAACCGGGTTAAATGGATAATTATACAAGTAAATAAGAGTGTTAATCATACATCATTTCAACTATCGAGGATATTAAAAGAGAAGTTGAGAAAAATTTCTCTTAGTGTTTAGCTTGAGTGTTTATTTATGGAATATTTAAATATACTTTCAATTTTAATAAAATATATATTTATAAAAAAGATTTTTACCTGAATATTTTATTAGATTTAATAAGACAATAAGAAGTTTTGCCACTTTTACGAAAACGATATAAAAGTTCTGAAATGAAGCGAACATAAAATTCTAAAGTCGTTTCAATTTTAAACACTAAACTAATCTTCTACTTTTTAGTTCTTTTTCCCTCCAACCAGATGGTGCTTTTCCTCATTGTTTTACGACATCATTGCACAAGTAAAGCTTCCTTGTTATCGGGTTCAATATTAGTGTAATAATGAAGTTAGATGTGACGAAGTTACTTGGAAGTTTGTATTTTATCATCTAACTAAACTAAAAGTTTTCTTTCAAATTTTATTAAATAATCTCGTAAAATTCTATTGATAAAGTTATATTGTCTAATTTCGGCTTTTATTTATCCAATAGTTTGTATGATATTAGCAATTTTTGGTTTTTGTTTACTATTTTTTTTTTTTTTTAAATAGCTTTCGCTTGTTGTCGCGAAGAACTTAAGTTTTCTAAACCATTTTATTCTTAATCTAATAATGTTTTCTCATTTTTGAAAATTTTTTTATTTATTTAAACTGTTAAAATTAGCATTCGCCACACGTATTATGCGGTAATTTCCTAAATTTAATTGAAAGAAAAAGAAAAAAAAAATAAAATAAACTTTACTGTTTGTTGTATATTAGAAAAAATAGAATTGTTATTGTTTTATACCAAATAACATTATACGAAATGTTTAAAACTTTTTTTTTCTTTCTAATGAAGAATAAATTTGTGCTACATACAATGTAAGTTGAACTTAGTTTTCCTATACGGAACCTGATCCTTATTATTTCTTCAATCAATGCTCCTGTTGAACACAGTTACTAATTAAAAACAACAGCACAACTTTCAACAGCAAACCAACATAAAAGGCTCTTAAATGTAGATAAAAACTTAGATAAATCTTAAATATTCAGTTTTTCGATATAAAAACACAGCTACTCTGAATACAAAATAACGAAAACTGCCCTAATAAATTATTAATAGCATGTATACGCAGTGCAATGCAATAAAAATTTTAAGCTTGTGTACATCCCCACAGGATTATAAATCTTACTAATATCGATCGAGTAAATTATTTATTTGCACAATTTTATATTAAATCGGGGCGGATTTTCACGTTTCATATGATTCAATGTCTCAATTGATTCAATATAAAATCATTGTCTTACAGGAAAGTGTTAATAAGACAAACAAACCGTATATCATTGGGGGGAGCCAATGGTTTTTCCAGCTCGTTCTTATCCATAATAACTCTATAGTAAAAACACTGCACCAATTCAGTTGTCTGACGGATCAGTACACGAAGCCAGGTGTTCTCCTAAATCACGTACTTCAGTCTTCTACTACAAATGTAAAAACCGGATGGTCATAAAACTAGCCTGAGTCACGGTTTATCGACAGAATAGTTTCTTTCCCCAACATTAAAAATGGGGTAAGTGGATGGGGGGAAGCGAATAACACGCGCTTTGAATTCTGCGTGATAGGCATTTTTAATACCGTGTCACTAGTTCGTTTAATGGTCGGTAGTGGACATACGTGACACGTGACAGCTGCAGGCAGCCCTCACGCGACCGATCTCTGTCAAAATACTCCGAACAACGGTACTAACATTGACCCATGCTCATTAACTCGAACGTTAAGGTCAAACGTACAGTTTTATAGAGTTGAAACACGGCTTACATCGGTTAAACAATGTTAATTTTTTAAAAACAGGATTAGCCCACGAGGATAGTTATCAATTATAATAACCCTCTTATAGCAGTTATTTACGACGGTTGTATTTTATACGGGAATGTTACTCGCTAACAAAAAAAAAGTCTTTATAATATACTTCGAGGCAACGAAACGATCGTCGAAAATTCAAAGCTTTATTTTAACATCTCCAAAATTAAGTGAAAGAAGACAGAGAATATTGACTAAAAACTAATAATAATATATATGATATTTTATTATTTCTATTGTATGAATATAAATTCTAGTTGGAGTTATACGAGATCAATGCAATGTACCATGCAGTTACGTCAAATACCGGAAACAATGGTTACTGCATGCAGTTACGATGTAGCAGTATTGGGTAGTCTTAAGGAGTGCCATTGAGAGGAGGCTATTTAGCTTCGAACGTGATTGGAAGCGGTGGACATGGTATAGTTTATTCTCTACTTTTCTACTTGTTTCTTTTGTCAAATAGCATCGCATTTATCTGTCAAATCAAGTAAAATTGAGGAGGTGATTCTGTGTTAAAAATTGATTCTCCTATCATTAAATGCGACTTAGAATGCTTGATTCTGCCGTATGGAGTAATTATGAAACGGTGAAATTATCAAGAGTTCAAAATCCTCTTTCTTATTACACATAAACACACACACACTCACACACAAAAAAATAAATATATCATTAATTCTTCTATTACTATATAATTTCATGTATATATTTTTTATTAGGTCGGTATATTTATTTACAGTTTATTGAATTTCTAACCATTAACTCGAAATCTACAACGACACTAAAAACACCTTTTTAGAAACAATATTAGCATATAAACTTATATTACACGCTTTCACGTTACTGTAATTTATATAATAACATATTTTACCTTGTTATTATATAATATATAATTTATTTTAAAAGCTTTTAATAGGCAATGCTTTAAAAAAAGAAGAAGAAGAAGAAGATAACTAGAACTTAAATGACTTATTACGTTAGATTTATATATCAATATAAAAAAAATACAAATAATATGTTGGTCGTCTTCGTTTAGGTCACGTAAACTCATCTTTGGTCGACGTTCTTTCACGCCAATCTCCGTGACTCTTCGTGATCTTGCACGTAACAAGTAGGTTTACAGCCGAAAAAACATCGAAAGAAAATAATCGAATTCTTTTATAAGTTATTAAAGTCTGTGTGATTTCTTTATGAAATTTGTACTTTTAGACTATTGCGATCGTGCGTTATTAATGATTTTTTTCTATTTAATTTTTAAAAATCCAATTAAATCGAGTCATAGTTCAGTCGTGTGTTTTTACAAGTTTAGATCGATAAGATGTTTTATTGTTGTTCGTCAGACTCAAGTTCAAAGTTGAAACATTATTTTAACATAAAATTAGAACTTCAAACTTTTGCTTAAATTATTTATCATATTCGAGAGTATTATTTTAAATTAAAAAAAAAATTTTTTTAATGTTAAACACACAGAAAATATCTTTAATCATTATTATAAAATAGTAAAGTATACAAATTTTGTTTACATAAAATGAAATTTTTGAACTTTAACAATTTTTCTTGGTATTTTTAAAATATTTAGTCATAAAGTAAACAATAAAATTAGTTAAGAATTTTAATAATTGGACTTAGACCTTTTTATTGGATAGATTAGTTGCAAGAGTATTGACTTACTTCGAAAAGTTGTTTGACACTAAAGTGCTATAAATACATTTGAATATAATTATTCAAAAATTATTATTATTTTTTTTAAAAAAAATAAAAAAAGAGAATAAAGTAGTAACTCCTATCAAACTATAATTTAAAGTTTAAAATCTAAGAAGACGAGAATAAAATAATAATAATAGTAATAAGGGAACAACGCCAAATATTTAAATTAAAAGAGTATTATTAACTACTGCCAAGTATAAATTACAATAAAATACGACAAAAGTTTACATATTTAAAACTTTTGTTTTATGAATTTAAATATAAAAAAAACCCCCAGCAAATTTTTAAAGAAATTTTTTTTTAATTTATAAGCGAGAGAAAATAATAATAATAATAATAATAATAAATGTCATTATCTATAGTCATTTTTTTACACACAATAGACTTATTACCGTATAAACTGCTAGATAAATTATAAAAGAAGATAGTAGAAGAGAACAATATAAAGAGAAATATGGGTCCTCGACCCACTATAAAAATATCAAGTTTTCTTTATGCATGATTGAAACTTGGGTGCACATGCATGACGTAAACGAGGTCTATTAAGGACATACGATATTCAGAAAGCGAAACTTGTTCAAAATACCGATCTGTATCTTGGTTTAAATTACTGAATAGTCTGATAGAAACGAGACACAATTTCCTGAGTTCACAAAATACTTCTATAGTAATAAAGAAATAGAAAAGAAATCTTAATCTATTTCCATTATTTTTATCAATCAAATAGATCATAATTTCGAAATAATTTCTTAGATAAATATAAAATATTGTGAGAAATAGAATATATCTATTGATATATTTATCTTCACACACATTGTACCCCTAATGTCATACAACAAATATATATATATGTTAATCTGTGCTACAATGGTATTAATTATATGTAATTATAAACATATATATAAAATTTTTTTTAAATTAAATTATTTTTTAATGTAGAAAATTATTATAAAAGTAGAACAGTTTTTTTTCCTTGTTAGAGTAAGCACGCTTGTTTATTATTTACATTATTTATTACTGTATTTGTAATGTAATTATGTGAAATAATTATTAGAAAAATGGAATATTTCGGTTATTAAAGATTTATTAAAGAAATAAAATGATTTTTATTCGTTTATTATTATAGAAATTGGATATATTTTTTATTCTCTTACACCGTTGTTTACAACGAACTGTATTTATGTTGTATGCTTACAGTAGCAAGAAAGTATCGCTGTAAAATAGTTTTTGTCGAAGTTCAGGTAAAACGGTGACGACAATCACCTGTATGTTGGTTCGAGAGTCAGTCACAAGGTGGCATAGTTGTGTGACTAGCCGGCAGCTCAGATCGAGTAACCAATAAGCTGAGGGCTCGGGAGTTGAGAGTCGATTTTGCCGGTTGGAGTCTCTGAAACGAGAGACCCACTGCATAGTGTCCTATGACTCTGACTCGGTAGGAAGCGCATCATCATCCAAAATTCAAAGTTCAAATTTTTTTGGGTTTATGAGTCATTTGTGTATGTGAGAGTTTTGGAATTTTGCTAACGTGCCTCTCTACAAATGGATTTTCTATAAATTTATAGTTGGATGAAAACGGCCCTCTTCGTAACTCAGGTATGTTTTTCGATTTAGTATAGTTTTTCTTTTTTTTTTTTTTTAACTTTCTAAAAGTTTGGAGATAAATAGCGATGTGCTACTTGCTACTAGGTGGTTTCTCGTTGTTAGTTCTGTCAGGAGGCCCCCGTGAGGTATTCATACAATAGGACCTTCGAAGGTCCCAAGTCTGGACAATGTCTGTTAGGAGCAGTACACACGAAACAACCAGTTCGGATGTTTGGTATGTCTACAGCAATTAAGCTTGATTTAGGATGTCTTTGTTCGTTGGAATTTTGCACATCGTCGGTGTTGAAAGAATATAAAATCGACTATTCTCGTACGGAACTACAAATCATGAGAAAATTGCAAGAGATGAATATAAATAATTGATAAAGAAAATACACCGGTTATTACTCTTTACCTTTATAGAAATTCTAACGCTTGTTTACGTGAACGCAATAGAAAATTTCAAAAGAAAAAAAAACTTTTTCTCTCATATTAAAATTCGTGTTTATGTAAACCGGAATTTAATTTTAAACGTCTAACTTGTAAAATTTATCCTTATCAACGTGACAGTTTATAATGGTATTAAATGTATCCAGGACATTGAGTCAAAAACTTTTAGTTTTCTCTTGATACATGCACCTAAATCTTATTAGGGAAAATCTGGTTGACCTTCCTTTCAAACACGAATAAACGAGTCAAAACTAGGCCTGGCACGAACACGAACAGGTAACAATAGAAATTCTTCTAACCTTTGTTTGCTAACATTCATGCCGGCCTAAATACACCTACCTAAAGTTGTTTAGTAAATAAGTCAGGTTAAACTTTCCATCTTTTTCAATAGGATGTTTCAAACAGATGCTAACACGAGCCTAAAACATTCCTAAATAAAGCTGAAAAGATTCGAACTTATGGAAGAACAGAACTCTGTTAGTCTTGTTTTTTATTTTGCTTTATTCAAAAAAATTTTATTGAATAAAAAATAATCTTTTATGAGACATTTGCGGATGTTTCAGGCCATGTTTATTCAGCTGTCTTCTGGCTGCTAATATTTATCCTCTAGGAATAACATTTCGTGAAAGTTATAGCTCATTTTCCGTTCCAGATGGAAAAATATAGCTTGGTATTGTGTTTATCGTTTGAACGTTTACTCTTTAAATTGCTTTACGAAATATTATTCTTTCTTGTTATTAATTTAGAGAATGGTGAAGAGGAATTCAGTTGTTGCTCGTTCGGGATCGGTTGTACGGGATTGTAGTACAGTTTATGGTTGAGAGCGTACATTCAGTTGCAATTTGCATAGATATAGTTATCGTCTTGAATGTGTAATGCTTTTCTAAAAGAACTTATGTTGTGTGCCTTTGATATATTCATCAGGTAATTTACTCTCGCACTACGAGTTTAAAACAGATCCGATTCTTTAAAAGTGTATAAATTATAAAGAGAAATTCTATTTTATTTATGTTACTATAAAAATTACAATCGTAAATCCTTTAAATAAATCAAAATTTCTTAATATTTTACTGTTTTTAAATTTTATAAATAATTTATTTTTGTTAAATTTTGCGTTTTAATTTCTTAAAATACTATATATAATAAATTTATTATATTTACTATNTATTATATTAATTATAAATGAAAATAAATAATTTCTTACTGTTACTTTTACTCTTATATTTATAATCGGATAAGCATTATTTTTTTTATTTATTTTTTCTCTTTCAAACATTTTAAAGATCTAAAAATATAAATTATGTAAACAGTTTATTAAAAGCCGAAACTCGTAGTCTTGAAATGAAGCTTTTAAATCATTTATTTTTCTTATAAAAATTAATATTTTTATTCTTTCGTAATTAATTTAAAGTATTGAATATGAAAGAGGTACAAAATCTAAAGATTATTCAAGAACTATTTATTTATTTATTTATATATAAAACTCTTAAAAATGAAACAGAATCATAGTAAGTAAACAAGATATGCCTTAGGCAGATTCTTCCTGCGTTGCACATTCAATCGATGCTTTATGACGGACGAGGTAACGATATTTTCCTCCTTCACTACTAAAATAAATGATTAATTTTATAAACAATTATTAATTATATTTAATAATCCATTGCTTTTATATATATTTTAGACATTTGTATTGCATTCTTCTATTTTTAAATAATGAAAAAATTGCTGATTTTTAGGCCACGATTGGAAATTGTAGAGAAGATTAAAAGAGTAGATTTCATTTTTAAATATCATTCGTTTCCGTTTAGTTTATCTTTATGCTATAGGCAACCCTATTGAGGCCTATTAAGATATTTGCTACGCTTGTTTTAACAACAGAACAGGATCAGATACTAAAAAGGTCTAAGTATCGAATTGCAAGAATAGAACACCCCTATCTATCAGAATACTCTTACCTACTCTAAGCATCATCGATATATCTTCATCCCTTAATTGTTTTCGATAAAGAAGTAAACAACAACGTAGGATTATGCATTATGTGTGTCTTTTGGTTATCTTTAGAAAAGAACTCTGCGACATAAACTCGTATTCTTTAGGTAATTGATTATTACAAGGGGCTAGAACAGTGGCTAATATATAAATGTCGATAGATAATCCTTCAGTAGGCCAAGATCCGACCTGTCTGGATATGAGTTTCACTAATATTGACAGATGGAGCTACATGGTCGATACTTTATGCCCCAGATGCATTGGAAGGTCGAATGGTGAGCCATTGCTTTTAGTAAGCATTATTTTAGCCCTTTATTTAAGAGGAAATTATATGGGTTCGGTAAATAACAGTTTCGTAACTTTTGATGTTTCTCTTTCAGGTTTGGCTCTAATTACAATTGAAATGTATACAACTAGTTTATAAAAGATGAATTATTAATTAAATGAACTATTAAACAAGGAGTTGTATTATAATTAACTACTAAGTAACACAGATTCCTTTTTTTTTTTTTAATTATTAACAAGCGTATTTAGCATTTCGATGTAAAGTAACAAACTTGTTCTAACAGCAAAATTACACTTAATTTAAGATAATAGGACAATATAATAATGGAAAAGAAGGAGAAATAATATAGTTTTGTATGATAAAACACCGCTTACATCGATACGCAACTCATATATTTTATAATAATACAATTTTAAACTGTTTTACCGAGTAGTCGTTTAAATAAAAGTGAAATTTACGACAGAAAGAGAATGATAATTAAAAGTTATTGCATTAAAGACCCGTGAATAGAAAATAAAATGATAAATAACGTTCAGATCTTCATTGTTTCGGATGATTTTGAATTATAACCCAGTAAAGAAGGAAATGATGCGATAGCTACCAATAACATAAAGTTTATTATACATTTATGAGGTTTCAAAATTATAAATTTTGATCAGAAATTCGAGTGTCTGGCTTTTATTAAAATAAATCGTTCAAGTTTAACTATTTATAGCATTAAATTTTCGAATGTAGATCTAATTGAATATACTTGTTAATGAGGATGATAATAAATTAAGACAATGTTTAATAAATTTAAAAGAACTCGTACAATGTAAATTAAGTTTTAGGCCCGAAGGTTTCAATTTTATGGCCGTACGAGCATAAGTAATCGTGTGAAATGCTCAAATAAAACAAAGAAAATCACATTTTTTTTTTTGCTCGATCTTTATCATATTAAAAGAGGGAGAAAGGCCAATTTAAAAGCATTAAATCGAATGACCCGTAAGTGAAAATAAACATATTGAAAAGTCCATTAAAATAAATCTAAAAGAGGAAATTTTTAATAAGCTTATTGAATAGTTTATTAATATATTACAATAATAAAATACAATTAATTTCAAACTTATTCGAATAAATATTTGTTTAATTAATAGATAAATATTTTCACTTATTGAGATATTTATTACTAATAAAATATTAATAATATTCTCTTATCTAGTAAATGCATTTTAATTTAATTTTAAATTACATTTAGAAAATTTAAAATAGAAGAATAATTTAGTCAATAACTAAAGCTTTTGGAGAAGTTTCAGGGGGAAATTATATTAAGTCAAAGTTCATTCTTTAATAATAGAAAACTCTCCTTCTTTATTAAACTTTTAATTAAAACTAATTAATAACATCTGCAGATTCTTAAAATATCTACACATCGATAATATATACGTATATATAGGCTATTTGTTTTCTCAATTAAACTGGCTGTCGTGCTATATATTGGATGAACTTTAACCCTATAAAATCTCTTTTTTTATTTTGTTTAACTTTTGGCTATTGAAAGACTCGATACAATAATATTTTTCATGCAAATATCAAACGATTCTATGCTTTTAAACTGATTAGAAATGGTTATATTATTCAAATAAATTCTTTAATTCTCTTTTTATGAATAAATTTTTAATCAATTTGTAAGTATATTTCAAAAACAAATTAAATGTTTATAAAAATTTGATTTAGTATGGATACATTATTTTAAAAAGGAAAATTTAATTGAATATATTTTGCTTAGTTTTCTTTTGATAAAGGAAGGATAAAGAGTGAGTCATTTCGAAAAAAATTATTTTTTTTTAGCTATAATTAATTACGTGTATTTGAATTATTTATAGAAAAAAAAATATNTTTCATTATAATAGAGGTTCTATCACAGTTACGTTGGGATCTTTTGATGAGTGGAACGTTTTGACAATTCGCCAGGACGAATTTCCCATTAATACATTTTAAAGTTTTTTTATTATTATTATTTTATTATTAAATTTAAAATTCATTTTAATTTTATTGATCTTTTCAATTGTAAATTTTATAAATTGACTTTTTAATTTATGTTAAAATTCATTGTATGTTTACTTAAAATATTTATATAAAAGCATTTAGATTAATAATAATAATAATTAATTTCATTAAAAAATCTATGAGAATATTCACGAATTATTAATTAGAAATATAAACTTTTGATACAATTAAATTGTGGCTGATAAAATCGCTTTAAATGATCCGTAGTAATAATAAAAGATGATATCAAAGTAGACGATAAGCGGCCCATTTCAACAATAACAAAGATTGTATCAAATGTTCCGGTGGGTACCAAATCCAAATGTAAAGTTCACCACAAACTCGTCATCCAACTAAGTTTATGTCTGTCCGTAATCTACTATCCTAAACTAAACTTGCCATCATTGTCTGAGTTATTTGAACCAACTATGGTCAAACAAGGTTATAAAGCTGTCAGTGTTCAACGCCGGATAACTTTCGATTGGCTTATTTAGTTTATCAAACTAGTAAATTTTGTTATGATCTAATACAACAAGTCGGGTAGCAAATAGTTATAGTGAGAATATAAACAAATATATATCTACGGGTATTTGGCCTATTACGTACAATACTTTATAACATACAATAATGTGATATTGTTACTGTTGTTTACTGTGTGTTTAGTGAAGTCCCGATTTTATGTTACCGCAATTTTCGATATAAATCTAACGGGTGTTATTCTAGTGATCGTTTACACTGTGAATCGTAGAAGCGTATACGTAATTATGTAGATTGGAAGCTTTGGAAATTTATGAATGAATGAAATTAATACTTTAATTCATGAATTTTTAATCGTCTTAAATATATTTTACTTACAACTTTTAAGAGACGATTTCGATTCATTGTTTATTTAATTAATTTTAGTTTTATTTAAGTTACACTTCATTAAAACTTTTCGTTTTAATTGATTTAAATGGTAAATTAAAGTGTATTAAATGCAAAATAAGAAGAAACGATTTGCTAAAAGTTCAAAAATTAATATATAGGCCTATATATATATAAATAAAACTAATAATTTATTATCTTAAGTAAATATACGTGGCCTAAAGTAAAAAATCATTAAATTTTAAAACAGTATCTTATTAAATATTAATAGAAATTTTTTTAAAATATATATTCTTAATTCTTATGTAATGTTATTCTGTCTAAACGAACGTATTCAGTTTAAAATAATAACTTCAAGTTTCAATGTTTTACCTCTGCCTCTTTGTAAAATACATCTGGTCTACTATATTGTATTAGGTTACAATAGATCCATATGCCAGGTTGAAGGGGTCACACAATACACAATAGTATTGCTTGAAACAAGTATTAAAAAATCGATTAAAAAAAGAAAAAAAATTTAGTTTATGATTCTAAATCGATAGGCTCATAATTTAGAAAAATCTTGGGTTTTTTTTTAATTTACATTGAATGATATCATGCAAAAATCTCGTTTGTTTTATTATTCTTAAAATAAAAGTGATGTTTATTGTTGGTCATATACTCAAATATTTTTTTGCTAATTTAGAAGATAAATTGAGATCTTGTACCGATTCTAATAGGAATAAATTTAGCAAACATTATTCGTTTAATATATATAATTTCCTCATACAAATTGCCTGAAATATAATTCTAAAATTATCTAGAATTTTATACGTATATCGATAATATTTATTTAATAAAGAGGTTCGTATTAATAAAGGTGTAATATTAATTGCATATAATGTATCTCCTTCATATAATATACTTTTACTCATATTGTAAGCTTTTTTTTTTGTTTTCTGCTGAATTTAAATGAATAAAAAATGATCGTAATTTAATTATACTCGTAACAATGAGTATCAATTTCCTTTTATAAAATTTTTATTTTAAATTAAGTTCAACTCAGTATTGTTTATAATAATGCGTTTTTTTCTGAGTTGGGAACGAAATGAGAAACCAAATTTTGCTAATTTAAATAAAAATTTATAAATTTAAAAGTTTATAAAGAAAAAAATAAAAGTCTAAAGACTTTACTCGAATCAACTTTGACTTTAAATTGACCCCACGTGAAACGTACAATAGGAACTGGTAAGGACTATCGATTTCTATTGTTAACTTATACACAATACTATAATTTACCAAAACAAAAGACCAAGTTTTATATTTCGTTGAAATAATTTTTGTTTTTGTTTTAAAAAATTCGTTACAAATACCGTTAGATATTCCTCAAAGAACAATTCGAGTTTTTGTTTATACATTTCTTTAATAATACGTTACTACAACATTAAGTCAATAAGAATATTAATTTAGAATAATATATTTATGATTTTTATTGGAAAAAAAATAATAAAGAATATGCATTTGCGTCAATAATAAGTGCGTTTATTGGTACACGCAAGACTCCACTTGACCCTTTTGACTAGTGGCATAAGTGTAAACTGTAGTTTCGACGTTGTGTTACTGAGCACGCACTTATACACTGATGGATACATAAAATCCGAACTGTTTAAATAAACCATAACCTGATAGGAGAACTTCATATTCCCTAGTGAACAGTAAATGTTGTAGATTATATAGGCACATGTATTAAGCTCCGATTGTTGAACCAGTACTTCAATTATTAGAAAGATTGATAAAATATTAACGATTATTTTTTGTTATTCTTTTGTTAAATTTTCCTATAGAATAGAATACATTGGCATGTTTTAGATGAGTCAGTTTTCTATTGTGTGCATGCAGATAAGTATTTTATATAGACCTATTATTTTTGATGAGTCAACCGTTAGTTGTTTACTAAAAATTTGTTCCTAGAAGTAGCAAATATTAAAGCGATTTACTACTTTAATGTATTTACAATGTTTTAAGAAAAACTTCGACATTTTAAACTTATTCATTTAGAAGAGTTGTCTGCTCGGCATGCAGCCATTAGCTGTGAATTGATTCAGTACATTGATTAAATGAACTGACTCAGAGTAAAATCTTTCACTACATACACATTTTAGTTCAATGCTTACTTTAAGTACTGAAGTTTGATGCTTAAATTCTTTTATATATTCTTATGAATGCCGAATTTTTACAACGACAAACTTTAAGTTTAGGAATGTTTTGGCCTATAGCTCTTCCATTTAAGATAAGGAATTCTAGTATAATAACCAACAACTTTCTAAGAAGGAATATAGTGTAGCTGGAAGTCGAATGTTTCGTGTATTGGTTTATATAACTGAAGCTACTTCAAATGGTTACAAATTATCATTAGTTACAAATTGTTTTGACCTCTTGGAGGATTCTTTTTGAACGATTCACGTAACTATTTATAAATTTAAGTGATAACATTTGATGAATTCCTCTAAACCCTTCAAATCTGGCATAGAAATTTTTGTTTAAAAAAAAATTAATGATAAAAATTCTCGAATCGCCAAACAATTTATCAAAAAGCGATCACGCACAATAATTATAAGGAATAAAATAATAACAATAAAAAAAAAAATACATTGTACAGGATATTGAAAACGATTAGTATAAAGCAATAATGGTAACACGTATCTCGTTCTACGTATATTAAAGCAAAAGCAGAAAAGTGGCCTCAGGTGAGTGCACGCAGGAGGTCTAGCGATCTAATTGTTATCCATGTGGTTATGTATAGGCATAGTTTAATTTTGGTAATTTTATACACGGTCTTCCCCCATGGCTTCGTGATATCTCCAGGACTCAGCCAACAGGTATTAATTATTTTTGTGCTGAAAACTCGTCTGACTGGTGAGACTGGTGCAGACTCAACACACCTTATACTTGCCTCCTCATCTGCAGTACTTAATGCAAAATGCTGAAGAACAACACACTTTTTCGTTATCTATGCTAAATATAGACATTTCTATTCAAAAGATTTAAATTGTTTGAAAATTGATTCAATTTTTAAAGTTTTTTTTATCACTGAATTTTAATTTTAAACGATTTTTTTTTCAATTCGTATACTTATTTTACGAAACTTGGGATTTTTTTTTTTTAATAATTTATAAGTTTGTTTATTCTAAAATATTCTATAATAAAACACAAAAATTATCTAGAAACTTTAGAAATAAAATGTATTTTTCAGTTATATAAAATCAAATTTTATGATGTAATTATTATTATTATTATACGAGCATTAAATATATAACTGATATAGCCTATATAAATAAACATTTCAAGCGAATGTAATAAATTTTTATTATGATTCTTGAACGATTATACGTGATGATCTGTAAAGAAATAGCATGCATCCGAAGAGAAGAGAAAACACTTACTTTTATAATGATAAAACTAATGATCTATTTCTAGTATTTTACTGAATTGGACATTTATTTGACATATTTCTTTCACTTAAATTTACTTGTAAATCCGTGCAACGCATTCCAGATAAAAATAGCTGACTTTTACATTTATATTAAATAGATAAGGCTATACAATGATGTTTATATCGGAATACTTTAGTAAATTACTCTGTCCGGTAGATAATCCAATTCTTTGGCTATAATGGAAACGATTTTCTTTTATATACCCTACTCGACAAGGTATTTCTTGTTAATAATTTAATAAGAAAGTAGCTATACGGTGTCTTTTAATTTCGTTTTAACGCAATCAAGTATACCTGTTGGGAAACCTCACCTGTAAAGGCTATCTGTAAAATACCAAAGCACTACATCACCAAAGACGAGATCTTGACATCAAATAAATGAACCAATTTTCTTTGTTCTTCTAAACTATTTATATAAAGCAAATATTTTTTACTCACGAAATATTGCATTTTATTTTAAAATTAAGCTTTTGAACGGATATAATTTAGATGTCTTCTTTTTATTATCGTTATTATAGTTATTAAAAAAGAAAGAGGGAAGAAAGAATTGTTGAAAAT
Source organism: Centruroides sculpturatus (assembly GCF_000671375.1). NCBI lineage: Eukaryota > Metazoa > Arthropoda > Arachnida > Scorpiones > Buthidae > Centruroides > Centruroides sculpturatus. Next base: position 507,762 of record NW_019384674.1, read on the forward strand.
TTGAGTTGAATTGTAATTTATATATTTAAAAAAAAATGATATCCAGTAATTTAATGATTTTATTCTTTTTTTCACTCTATTTCCTTCATCAATTTTAACATTTATCTTTAACGTAATCAAGCTACGATTCTCTTATTTTCGTATAGATAATATGACTTATTCATGCGGATTTCTAGTAGAATTATTATATTTTTAAATTATTTTAAAATAAGACTGATTCCTCGATAAAAAAATTATTCTTAATTATAATTTTATAAAAACTTTTTAAATTCATTATTCTACACATTAAGGAATAGGAAACTGTATAAATAAACCTCGTATATAATCCATCACGTGTAGCATTTGATATGAGGTAAAGTAAAGTTTAAGAAAACAAATCAACGTCAAAGTTGTCTTTTCATCTAAAGTGGAGAATTCCCAGTCGAAGGAAAAAGTTTTTTTTCCTTTCATACTATATTATTTTTCCTCTTTTAATAATGGCAGTGTTCCAATTGATATCGTTGAACATTTGCTAAGAAGTCATTCTTAAGTTTACTGTACATTATGCTTTCTTCAGTTTTTCCCTGCTGAGAGAATTATTATTTGAAGATGAAAAGAAGATAGAATATATTTATAGATATCCACATCTGTATTGAAGTATTCGTTGCATTTTTTTTTTTCCAAGATAGAAATCTTTATTATTATTATTATTATTATACGAGCATTAAATATATAACTGATATAGCCTATATAAATAAACATTTCAAGCGAATGTAATAAATTTTTATTATGATTCTTGAACGATTATACGTGATGATCTGTAAAGAAATAGCATGCATCCGAAGAGAAGAGAAAACACTTACTTTTATAATGATAAAACTAATGATCTATTTCTAGTATTTTACTGAATTGGACATTTATTTGACATATTTCTTTCACTTAAATTTACTTGTAAATCCGTGCAACGCATTCCAGATAAAAATAGCTGACTTTTACATTTATATTAAATAGATAAGGCTATACAATGATGTTTATATCGGAATACTTTAGTAAATTACTCTGTCCGGTAGATAATCCAATTCTTTGGCTATAATGGAAACGATTTTCTTTTATATACCCTACTCGACAAGGTATTTCTTGTTAATAATTTAATAAGAAAGTAGCTATACGGTGTCTTTTAATTTCGTTTTAACGCAATCAAGTATACCTGTTGGGAAACCTCACCTGTAAAGGCTATCTGTAAAATACCAAAGCACTACATCACCAAAGACGAGATCTTGACATCAAATAAATGAACCAATTTTCTTTGTTCTTCTAAACTATTTATATAAAGCAAATATTTTTTACTCACGAAATATTGCATTTTATTTTAAAATTAAGCTTTTGAACGGATATAATTTAGATGTCTTCTTTTTATTATCGTTATTATAGTTATTAAAAAAGAAAGAGGGAAGAAAGAATTGTTGAAAATTTGAGTTGAATTGTAATTTATATATTTAAAAAAAAATTAAATAACAACCAAGAACTACTACTACAATGTCTAACTAAGTAAGAGCATGAACACAATGAAATTCTACTGAATAGACATTCCAAATATGATATTTGATTCAAGTAGTAACTATTCATTACTATCTATTCAATATCCATTATCTTCTATAGAGTATCTAAGTAACTAATATTGAGCAAACAAGTATCAGTCAAGCATCTAATACTCGAAAGTAATGGGTAATATTACTAGTTTAAAATCAAAATATGATCAGTGTCAACTAGGACTGTCCACAAGATTTTTAAAAGGGANGAAAACACTTACTTTTATAATGATAAAACTAATGATCTATTTCTAGTATTTTACTGAATTGGACATTTATTTGACATATTTCTTTCACTTAAATTTACTTGTAAATCCGTGCAACGCATTCCAGATAAAAATAGCTGACTTTTACATTTATATTAAATAGATAAGGCTATACAATGATGTTTATATCGGAATACTTTAGTAAATTACTCTGTCCGGTAGATAATCCAATTCTTTGGCTATAATGGAAACGATTTTCTTTTATATACCCTACTCGACAAGGTATTTCTTGTTAATAATTTAATAAGAAAGTAGCTATACGGTGTCTTTTAATTTCGTTTTAACGCAATCAAGTATACCTGTTGGGAAACCTCACCTGTAAAGGCTATCTGTAAAATACCAAAGCACTACATCACCAAAGACGAGATCTTGACATCAAATAAATGAACCAATTTTCTTTGTTCTTCTAAACTATTTATATAAAGCAAATATTTTTTACTCACGAAATATTGCATTTTATTTTAAAATTAAGCTTTTGAACGGATATAATTTAGATGTCTTCTTTTTATTATCGTTATTATAGTTATTAAAAAAGAAAGAGGGAAGAAAGAATTGTTGAAAATTTGAGTTGAATTGTAATTTATATATTTAAAAAAAATGATATCCAGTAATTTAATGATTTTATTCTTTTTTTCACTCTATTTCCTTCATCAATTTTAACATTTATCTTTAACGTAATCAAGCTACGATTCTCTTATTTTCGTATAGATAATATGACTTATTCATGCGGATTTCTAGTAGAATTATTATATTTTTAAATTATTTTAAAATAAGACTGATTCCTCGATAAAAAAATTATTCTTAATTATAATTTTATAAAAACTTTTTAAATTCATTATTCTACACATTAAGGAATAGGAAACTGTATAAATAAACCTCGTATATAATCCATCACGTGTAGCATTTGATATGAGGTAAAGTAAAGTTTAAGAAAACAAATCAACGTCAAAGTTGTCTTTTCATCTAAAGTGGAGAATTCCCAGTCGAAGGAAAAAGTTTTTTTTCCTTTCATACTATATTATTTTTCCTCTTTTAATAATGGCAGTGTTCCAATTGATATCGTTGAACATTTGCTAAGAAGTCATTCTTAAGTTTACTGTACATTATGCTTTCTTCAGTTTTTCCCTGCTGAGAGAATTATTATTTGAAGATGAAAAGAAGATAGAATATATTTATAGATATCCACATCTGTATTGAAGTATTCGTTGCATTTTTTTTTTTCCAAGATAGAAATCTTTATTATTATTATTATTTTTTTCTTCAATTGTATTTTCAATTCTTAGAAGTTGTTGATTGATGATCTATGATCGGGTATCCTCCAGGTTTTTTTCCTTTATTCTATTGAATATTTCTAAGAAGTTGCTGATTGAGCATCTTCTTTTAAAGATATAGAGCACTTAAATTTCCTAAAGAAAGTAACTGCAACTTGTAAAAGAAATTAGAATAGTAATAAAAATGTAATATGGACAATCTTTTTTTTTTTTTTATCCATTGAAGATGATAATAAAAAGAAATAAACTCTATACAAAAGTGTATTTTGAACATGATTTATTTATAATAATATAAAAATATTTTTGTAACTTTATATTTACAGAAAAGTAACTTGAAAACTCTCGTTTGTATCACTTGTTGCTGATAATATTTCTATCAAAAAAGTGGGTATATATCGAACGTTTTTGAAGATTTTCAAAGTTGAAATCGTTTATAAAATTCGTTCTTATAGAATTTTTATATCGTTACAAGACAAAAATAAAAATAACTTTTCGATACGAATTTACTTTCGATAAAAGAATCTTTCAGTAAATTCTCTTAATCCCATTTTTCTATTGTTTACACAATAAATTCTAATTTAATCTGAAGATATTAATTAAAAAAAATCTTTTTAACATAATCTATAAGACGGGAAAAATAGAAGAAAAAAAAATCGAACAAAATATTTTTTTAATAAATTTTTATCGCTAGAAATGTGACAAGTTAATTATAAATTGAGAAATTTGCTGACAAAAAAGTTGTTATGAGTTAATTAAAAATAATTCCTTAATACAGTATTTAAAAGAAGAAAAAAACTTAAATTTTAGATTAAGCGGTGTTCTTTAATATTCTCCTTTTTTTTATTATTAATGAACAACAACAATGCCTTAAAATTATTCAAAAGATGATTAAAAATTCTTACTCACTCCAGTAAGTCCCTATATATGACTTATATACTGTAGACTAGGCCTACATTATATTCTATTATTTACTTAATTTATCACTAAGCAAACGACTAAAAATTTAATATAAATTTATAGATAAGTCTCTGTCATTATAAGACAGAAAATTAAGCAACATTCCCAAATATAAGTTGTAATTGAATAACAAATGTTGTATATAAATTACCTAGTTTCTTTGATAAACTTATTTCTAATTTATAAACCTTTTATATATATGTTTGTTTAATTATTTTATGAATAATTTTAGATAATTATTCATTTTATAAATAGACCACAAGAATATGTAAAAATTAAATAAATTTATTAAATAAGAATAGTTAAACCTTTATTCTTAGTTAAATTTTAATATATTTTTACTGAATATTTTAAGGTAATTTCTATTAAGACACGGTAAATATAGAGCTTATATTTAATTTTCAAATATATGTTTTATGATTTTAATTTAAATTTATTAAAATACGAATAAAGAATTGGGTTAAATGTCTTTACATTTCTGTTTGTATCCTTGTCTACTTGGATCTTGTTTATTAATAGGACTTAATAAGATATAATTTGTTTTGTCTTCTTTTGAATAAGATCTCTTCTATTTTCTAATCAGAAACTACACGATACAGTAAGTTCTATTAATAAATAAGATCCAAGTAGACAAGAATACAAACAGAAACTGATAAGAGTAATGTCATAGAGGTAAAAAGGATTAGTAATTACATTGTCTTATTTTAATATTGTATAAAAATTTCCAATGGAAAATGGTATAAGTTAGGCGTCATTTTCTTCTTTAACAATTCAAAAAAACAATTTAATTTACGTTCCAGTACAGATTTCTGTTAGTCTATAGAAAAATTGATTTTCTTACAGACGAAAGAGATAGACGAGATCTCGATTCGTAAATGCTCTTCAAGACAATGTTTTGAATAGGGCAACGAAGGTTATTTAAACACGAAAAAAAAAAAAACATTTATAATAAATTTTAAAGTAAAATACTTAAATGATAACAATCCTAATAAATAAAACAACTGTTTAATATACAGAAATTCTTCTATTACGTAGAATACTAACTCCGTCGAGATTTGAAAAAGTTTTCTTTTAGAAAGATTCTCAATCATTCTGTCTCATTTCCAAATCAGCAAGTTAGTGGTTACTTTCTAGTTCTCTAGACCTACTTCTGTCCCTAAAGGTCAGCAATTCATCTTGTTTACTCCTGCTGTGCTGAAGTAACAGCCCATCAGTTGTATACTGTCGTTTCCGTTTCGATTTCTTCTATACATAATTCCTCACATCTTAAATTGGTTCAAAATATAAGTTTATGAGATATATCAATTTTTTAATATGTTTTCTACTACTACGATTGCTTCAAATTTTGACATTTTACAGATATATAGGTTATATATACAGTACAGTATATAAGGTGAAAAAAGTAATATGAAATGCCTATTTCTTATATTTTATATTGGAAGGTTTTATCTACAGTAACCAACCATATCATCTAAAATTTCTTATTTCCATATTATATGTTTAGTTTCGACTTTTTTATATTTTTTTTTTATTTATTTTTGGAACTTTTACTTGGTCGAAGCTTTGTTATATGAAGAGAATTTTACAATTCTTGGATATAACTTTTGTAGCTTTTTGAATTTTTAACCAGTAATGTGTTATATCTGATAACTTCGTATCAACTAGAAAGGATTTTTGAACATTATTCTTACATTCAAGAGAATTTTTAAGAATTTTCTTTTTGGATTTTATTAGACTTTCTTCAGTTATATACTTGAAAGTGTTCTTTTGTATTTCTGAAAAGTATTTTTCCTTTTATGTCTTTCATTCTTGACTAAAAAATTTTCTTTAGTGCTATAAAGATTTATGTTTATTTCTAAATGTAATTGAGTAAAGTTTATATTATTTTATGTAGTTTAGAAGATTTTATTAAAATATATAAATAATAAATAATATTAGAATAAAGATCTAACTATATTATAATAGAAACTTGAAGAAAGGATATAGTAATTTTAATTTATAATTTATTGATAAAGTTGCGAACAAAATTTCGTTTATAAACTTAAGTTATATATAATATATTAAACATAGAACACTATACACATAGATTCATAAGAATCGCGTAATCTCTTAATATCATATCATCTGTTGAATCATAAATTAAAAGANATATACAGAAATTCTTCTATTACGTAGAATACTAACTCCGTCGAGATTTGAAAAAGTTTTCTTTTAGAAAGATTCTCAATCATTCTGTCTCATTTCCAAATCAGCAAGTTAGTGGTTACTTTCTAGTTCTCTAGACCTACTTCTGTCCCTAAAGGTCAGCAATTCATCTTGTTTACTCCTGCTGTGCTGAAGTAACAGCCCATCAGTTGTATACTGTCGTTTCCGTTTCGATTTCTTCTATACATAATTCCTCACATCTTAAATTGGTTCAAAATATAAGTTTATGAGATATATCAATTTTTTAATATGTTTTCTACTACTACGATTGCTTCAAATTTTGACATTTTACAGATATATAGGTTATATATACAGTACAGTATATAAGGTGAAAAAAGTAATATGAAATGCCTATTTCTTATATTTTATATTGGAAGGTTTTATCTACAGTAACCAACCATATCATCTAAAATTTCTTATTTCCATATTATATGTTTAGTTTCGACTTTTTTATATTTTTTTTTATTTATTTTTGGAACTTTTACTTGGTCGAAGCTTTGTTATATGAAGAGAATTTTACAATTCTTGGATATAACTTTTGTAGCTTTTTGAATTTTTAACCAGTAATGTGTTATATCTGATAACTTCGTATCAACTAGAAAGGATTTTTGAACATTATTCTTACATTCAAGAGAATTTTTAAGAATTTTCTTTTTGGATTTTATTAGACTTTCTTCAGTTATATACTTGAAAGTGTTCTTTTGTATTTCTGAAAAGTATTTTTCCTTTTATGTCTTTCATTCTTGACTAAAAAATTTTCTTTAGTGCTATAAAGATTTATGTTTATTTCTAAATGTAATTGAGTAAAGTTTATATTATTTTATGTAGTTTAGAAGATTTTATTAAAATATATAAATAATAAATAATATTAGAATAAAGATCTAACTATATTATAATAGAAACTTGAAGAAAGGATATAGTAATTTTAATTTATAATTTATTGATAAAGTTGCGAACAAAATTTCGTTTATAAACTTAAGTTATATATAATATATTAAACATAGAACACTATACACATAGATTCATAAGAATCGCGTAATCTCTTAATATCATATCATCTGTTGAATCATAAATTAAAAGATTAATCCAGCACAAACTACATAAATCATAAGTAGAACATTTTAAATCATTCAGTAATGCCGATTTAATATCTATAGAATGGAATCTTTACGAAAAAAAAGGAACCATAAGTCGATGTTAATCAAAGATGAACTGCATCTGGTTCGGTTACATGTCTACACGACATGAAAACCGGATCTGTATAATAAAAACCCTTAACAACTAGAATGTATAGAAGTGAATTAGGAATTGTAACGCCTACAATAAGTCAAGGCGGCATTAGTTAACTTACTTTTCTCTCTCTCTCCAATTTTTTTTTACTCCTCCCTACTCAATATTTCATCCAGTTTAAGCTCAAACTATACTTCAAACTTAACAAATTTCAATAGAAAATTATATATTTAACATTCTTAAATAAATTTTAAATATTCTAATTAATAAAATTTCAAAAATAAAAGTTCTTTAGTTTATTTTATTCATTCTATTAACATGTTTTACACTACAAAAAATGCATGTTTTTTTTAATTAATCAAATATGAAGTTAAGTTAGTCTATAACTAAAAATGGAAGGGAAATAATTGTGTTTATGTAAGAAAAACAACAAATAAAGTGTTTTAAACTAGAATAAAAATGCTATTAAAGTTAGTACAGTACGTAAACAAAATATTTACCTAATTTAACGAATGACAAACAAGTAGAAAAAGGTATACACTGACACTTTTACGATGTTTTAAAGTATAAATATTGGCTCTTATATTTATATTTTTGATCTTTCGAGATAACTTTATATCTCATTTATTGATAACAATGCTTTTCAACTGGTTTATTCGTAGGCCTATATCATTTTCTGCAATTAAAATTAACTAGTTATGTTAGGTTTATACTTTTGAATAGCAAATAACAGTCGAACTTTTAACAATAGCCACCTTTAAAATGTGGCCATTTTTTTCAGGGACGTTTGAAATGAATATAAAATAACCTTCGAACAAAGTCTATTATTTTATATTCCCTATCAAATGTCCGTTGTTTACAGGTTTGACTGCGCTTTTTCATCAATATCTAAGAAGTAAATTTTATTAAACTTTTCAAATTTTTATTTTAAACTATTAAAAATTAATTACAATAAATTTATTAGTTTCCATAACGTTATAAAATTTTTTAAAAAATAATAATAATAATTACTATCCAACTACATAATGGTTTTAATTCGTTAGTTTTATTACCTATCATCAATCTGGTTAATCCTATTTACTACTCAATCATTGTAATCTCATTATAGGTTATAGCCTTCTACAACGAGAGAGATACAGAAGGGGGGAGGATAAAAAAAAATTACTTTAAGACCTTCTATCTTCCAGTAGTCAAAGATATTTTATATTTTTTGCTTTCGGCAAATTATCCCAAATTTAATTAGCCTATTGACATCTGTATACATAAATAGTTACAGCTTGTCTTTTCTTATACTAACCTTGAGTAGATAATATTTGTTATTTAGGTTATTTTTGGATCTAAAGCATCCACCTGATTTATTTCGGTTATTGCGCGAGTAGCCAGATTTTATGCCAAGTTTAAGTAAAGGTAATTCCTTCTCTACTAGTAAAATAATAGGAAATTTTGATTGATATCACTTAATTTTAAGTTATTTTTATTATTATTATTAATTAAGTCTGGTTATACGATTAAAACTAGTAATTAAATATATTAAGGTAGCAAATTATATATTTATTTATAATTTTATGATATTATCCTTTATGTGAATGAGTGTGTTGTTCTATCCCAACAAAATGTTCCTTGAGGGCTGATACATTTAAAATGTGTACACAAGGTAGCACAGATACTCTACTATTAAAGACAATACGCTGTTACACTAATGGTAGACTATGAGAATGATATGGTCAGGGAATTACTTCATATCATTATTGTTGTTCCTTTGATATCATTATTAGTAGATTGAAAAAATATAATATATTCTACCGAGCTTATTATACCATCTAAAATAATGGAAATTTTTAAAATAAATTGTTATATAATGCTCTAAATATTATTTATTCTTTATATGAGTAAATATTAAATATAATTTAATCTCTTAACTTACTAGTTGAGATCTTAAATTATGCTTATCTATCCTGATAGGGCCTCCTAAATTCAAAAACGATCTAGACGTCATTCAGTCTTTTACTTTATTGAGACAGGAAAAACGAAAGAAGGCCACCCTAAAGATTCATAATTCTGCCTTATTAAGTATAAAAGCATTTATAGTCTAATTATGTATTTTCCTATTAGATACTCATACCTAGGAACACGTGTAGATATTTAAAAGAGAGGTCTCTTTGTATCCCTCTACTCCGCCTTTGGACATAAAACAATGCGTGTTTGAGCTAGTCACTATTCGCTTAGGGAGCGGCCCCTTTTTAGGGTAACGCCCCCTTTACTCTTCTTGTGAGGTCCCCTGTAACTGTCAGAATAGAATGTCAAAGATATTGCCGGCTTCAGCATGACGTCAAAAGGTCTCATCAGATGAGACACCTCGTCAAACCCTCTTAAATAGGTCATTATGAGACGGATAATGAGTTTTCAACAGTATCCTATCTAAAATACCGTTTTACAATCGTTTTGCATTTTAACAGTTACGTATTTTTCCATACTAAAAAAAAATGACGTTAAGTTTCCTTATACATTTGTTCAATCGTCATGACTTGTTACTTTCGAGTCATGTGTGTCCTTCCCACATTTACACGTCATATTTGTCGCATTTACATAGAACTTAGCTATCCAGCAAACCGCAAAATTCCGGTAAAATTTTAATGATCTCTTTTATCTTTCGCAATAAACGAACATCCTGACAAAAAATAATGTTTTAGTCGAAACGTAACGGCATCGTTTTCATTATAATAGAGGTTCTATCACAGTTACGTTGGGATCTTTTGATGAGTGGAACGTTTTGACAATTCGCCAGGACGAATTTCCCATTAATACATTTTAAAGTTTTTTTATTATTATTATTTTATTTTATCTTTGTCTGTCATCTTTCACAATACCTTTCATAAATTCACAAAATTTAATTTTTAATTTTTTTTTTTAGAAAAGCAAAATAAATGGTTGGACATAGGGTTTTTTTTCATAAGAGTTATTATTGTATGTTGAATTTTAATCATACTGTCCATATAAATCTGTCATCTATTCATAATTAAGATAAGTGTAAAGAGAAATATGTTATAAATGTTTTATCCGTTTGTAAAATTAATTTAATAATATAATAAATGATTAAAATTGTCAAATCGATAGAAAAATCTATTAAAAAAATTGACATTCCACTTTTAGAAGTTTTTATGTAGTCTCCTACCCATCAGATAGGGAATTATCTTGTCTACTTTTCCCCTATCTTCTTCATTCTCAAATTAAAGAGAAAGATAAGGAGCTTTCAATGTCAGCTTTACTTGTACGATATATTTCTTCTTGATTACATCTTACTAAATATGAATAATTTTTAAATTAAAATATTCAAAAAAAAAAAAATGTATAAAAATCAATAATCTATGATTTAAAATTAAATTTAAGATTGTCAGAAATTAATTTTTTTAAATGGTTTATTTGAACAAAAGAGAGAAATTCCATTAACTGGAATGATTTTACATACAATTCGCTTACGTATATTACAAAAAGTTGATCGGTAAACGTTAAAATGAGAATGTTATAAAAGAAGAATTAGAATAAATTCATTGAAAACAATACCTCTGATCTTCCATTATATTTTTCTCTTATTTATCGCGTATTAATTTTAATAAAAGATAACAGTAAAATTTCTTTCTATCTTCTCTTTTACTATTGAAATAAAGTATCTAAGCCATTTTCACATTTCAGAAAACAATAGCTGATAGTTCTAGTAAGAAAGAAAAACATGTTTCTTTTGTCGTAAAAACATTATGGATCAGCACCCTTCTGTGATGTTATGATGTCTCTTCTAAGATGTACATTGTTTTACAGGATTGATATAAATGATACAGTCGCACGAGATCGGTCATCCATCTCGTTATACTTTACTAAAGATATCGTTACAGATGATGTTACGTCGTTATCATATTTTCCCTTATTTAATGTTTACCTTTACACAAAACATAGAGCATGAAAAAGTTCTCATACGGCTGTAAAACTTGTAAACTTATTACTTCTTTCGGCTATTTTATCGATATTATTATTTATTTATTCGCTGTAGAATACAGCTTCTTCTATAATAAAAAGTTGATTAGGTAGAGAATAACTTTCTTATTTTTATAACAAGTTAATAAGTATTTTACAATTATCAATTATCTATACATAAGTTTGTTATTATTATTTTTTTTTAATGGAAAAATCCTTCTTTTATATATATATATTTTCTTGTACGTTGGAGTTTGAAATTATGAGAGGTCCTTCTTTTTTTTAAGTTGTTGGTGTGTGAAATTTCCTATCCTATTAGTACCGCCTATTCGCTTCAATTGTCTGAAGACGATAATCATCTTCCTTGAATAAACTCAATGGCAAGTGAAAAGAAAACGCCGAGTTAAATGGTGAAATCTCCTCCGTGTAACTTGTATTCTAAAGAATCACCTCCAGCAACACTTCATGTTGAGAAATTGGTATTCCGCAGCTGTTTTTTTTTTGCTTTTGTTCTTTTTTTTCATGTATTGTATCGGTTTTATCAGCGACGGTTACCGACAACCATTATTGATTATTCTGTTTCGTTAAGTGAAGAAATAAATTTTACATTTATTCTATACATTTCATTCTATTTATTAGCAATTGACAAGAAAAATGTTTTACCTTGTAGCTATTTATTCCCTTACATATTTTTAGAGAACCCAGCATTAAAATCGTAAAATTCGCGAATTTTTCTTTTCTTTTATCTCTTAAGATAATACATAGCGTGTTATTTTTCATACTGAATTGAGTAGATGAAATTCTTAACGTCCAAAATCCTAGTATTTTCGTATAAAGAATACACAAAAAAAAAAGGCCAAAAANCAATTCGCTTACGTATATTACAAAAAGTTGATCGGTAAACGTTAAAATGAGAATGTTATAAAAGAAGAATTAGAATAAATTCATTGAAAACAATACCTCTGATCTTCCATTATATTTTTCTCTTATTTATCGCGTATTAATTTTAATAAAAGATAACAGTAAAATTTCTTTCTATCTTCTCTTTTACTATTGAAATAAAGTATCTAAGCCATTTTCACATTTCAGAAAACAATAGCTGATAGTTCTAGTAAGAAAGAAAAACATGTTTCTTTTGTCGTAAAAACATTATGGATCAGCACCCTTCTGTGATGTTATGATGTCTCTTCTAAGATGTACATTGTTTTACAGGATTGATATAAATGATACAGTCGCACGAGATCGGTCATCCATCTCGTTATACTTTACTAAAGATATCGTTACAGATGATGTTACGTCGTTATCATATTTTCCCTTATTTAATGTTTACCTTTACACAAAACATAGAGCATGAAAAAGTTCTCATACGGCTGTAAAACTTGTAAACTTATTACTTCTTTCGGCTATTTTATCGATATTATTATTTATTTATTCGCTGTAGAATACAGCTTCTTCTATAATAAAAAGTTGATTAGGTAGAGAATAACTTTCTTATTTTTATAACAAGTTAATAAGTATTTTACAATTATCAATTATCTATACATAAGTTTGTTATTATTATTTTTTTTTAATGGAAAAATCCTTCTTTTATATATATATATTTTCTTGTACGTTGGAGTTTGAAATTATGAGAGGTCCTTCTTTTTTTTAAGTTGTTGGTGTGTGAAATTTCCTATCCTATTAGTACCGCCTATTCGCTTCAATTGTCTGAAGACGATAATCATCTTCCTTGAATAAACTCAATGGCAAGTGAAAAGAAAACGCCGAGTTAAATGGTGAAATCTCCTCCGTGTAACTTGTATTCTAAAGAATCACCTCCAGCAACACTTCATGTTGAGAAATTGGTATTCCGCAGCTGTTTTTTTTTTGCTTTTGTTCTTTTTTTTCATGTATTGTATCGGTTTTATCAGCGACGGTTACCGACAACCATTATTGATTATTCTGTTTCGTTAAGTGAAGAAATAAATTTTACATTTATTCTATACATTTCATTCTATTTATTAGCAATTGACAAGAAAAATGTTTTACCTTGTAGCTACTTATTCCCTTACATATTTTTAGAGAACCCAGCATTAAAATCGTAAAATTCGCGAATTTTTCTTTTCTTTTATCTCTTAAGATAATACATAGCGTGTTATTTTTCATACTGAATTGAGTAGATGAAATTCTTAACGTCCAAAATCCTAGTATTTTCGTATAAAGAATACACAAAAAAAAAAAGAGCAAAAAATAATTTGTGTTTCTTTCTTATAAGATTTGAATCCACGTCGTCTCATATTGAATTTTCTAAGCCGATAAACTATTAGATGATTTTATTCTTTATAATTTTTTTAATAAAAATACTTGTCTAATTTTCTACATCTGAACAATATCTGGAAAAGTTATTCTGTACGCTTTCACAGGATAAAATATATTGAAAAGTAAAACAGCTCATTCATCGTAGATGAAATATCGCGTTTATTATAAATGTTTTCATCTACTCTGGACAGTTTCAAAAATATAATTTTTCTTATAAAAAGTAGAAGAAAAGAAAGTAGAAACTGAAAATTTCATTTTCTCTCAACATTTTCAATTTTTTTTTTTTTTTTACAATAAGTGGGGGGAAAAAAAGAATAAAAACAACAATGTCGTCCTCTGTAATTCACATAATAAGATCAACTTCAATCATGATTATAAGAAATAATAAAAAAAAAGGAGAAAGAAGGGTTACACATCGATGATATTTCAACAATAAAAGATAAGTGAAGATAAAGTATTTTTAGCTCTTGTATCAGTATTAGTCACTTGATAAATGATCAGAAACAAGGTTTATCTTTCAGCTCATCCACAAACTAATAAATTTGCCCACACTACAGATTTACTTTGTTGTAATCTTTAAAATCTAAACAATGTGCCACTAACTATATTTCTTATGTTATTTTTATGGATTTTTATAATTTATAAAATTCTTGAAACAAATTACAGACTTTTCCACTTTTGCTTCTTCTTCTTCTTCTTCGTTTTTTTATCCATGCTCAAGTTTTCTCTATGCCACTCTTCCTTTGCAATTTTATTATCTCCTTCAAGTTATTTTTTTTACAGTTTGCACTAACAAATTGCACGAAAAAAAAATACATAAGAAGAAAGAAAAACAGAAAATTGCATCTAGTTTCTTGCACAATTTTCTTGTAATTCGCACATTTTCTTACTCCTTACCATTTCTTATACGCTTCACTTTTTCCTTACCTTAAAACAGAACGAAAAAAACAAACACGTCAGACTTACGTAACCATAAAAAGTACTTTGAAAATCATTTCAGACATTAAAAAAAGTAATTTAAATTGTTAATTTAATTATTAAAAAATTTTTAAAAATTCCCAGAATTGTGCCATTTATCTTACACTTTACTAAATCTCCTTTAAAATGATCAATTAATATATTAAATATTTTAGAAACTAAATCAATTCTCTATAAATTTGTACATTTAAACAAAAAAAAAAAGAAAAGAAAAAGTCTTCTTTTCAATTATCTAAAATATTAATTTATAAAATAATTATTAAGATATTTTAATCAAGTTTTAATATTAATATTAGTAACATTTCTTTTTTGTTTTTTCATATCCATTACGTAAAATAACACGAAAATAATTTAAGTTTTAAGAGTTATAATTAAATCTTACTAAATGCTGCCTTGTGTCATTTTAATTTCCAGGGCCTCACGTGTTAGCAGGGTGGAAATGTGTGAATCTAAGAAAAATTGGGGAGGGTATAAAAAAGGTAGGCCTACTCGAACAAGGCACACCCTATTTTCACAGGGACTTTCATAATAACTTATATGGGATTTAATTTTAGGTGTGATGCTATACTTCAAAATCATATATATATTTTTTTGTTGTTATTATATTGTTGTAAGTTTCATATCTCCTTTTTTTTATTGTTCTGGAAAATTTTTATTATTCTCCTCTTTCAATTTTCTAACTTTTGTTGACGTTATTGACATCTTTTTGTTCCAATGTTGCTTTCTTTTATTATTATTTTACCGTGCTTAACACTTTTTTTTTCTTTCTTGAACTGTTCACCACTTTGTTTCTCCAACAAAATAAAATTATGAAAACACAACAAAAGATGAAGCAAAATAGTATTAAAATAATAATAAAAAAAAGAATGATTTATTAAAAGAAAATTCTTATATATATATATATATATACGCTTAGCAGCGTGTTACCGAACGATTGATTTCTAAATTACGTTTTAATAAAGTTCATACCATGAGCTTGATTATAGAAGTAAGGCATTTCTATTTATTTAATTATAACAAAGTCTTGCGGATGCTTCCTCTTTGATTTAATGAATTCGCCTGTTTTCCTTCTGACCAGTAAATTAAGTTGGTCTGCAGCCACAGTCACTAGAGTGCTTGTGATGAGTTAATGGAACACACCAATTACATAGCAAAGTGCGATTTCGACAAGTCACAAATCTTACTGATTTTGAATGCGATTGAATGATGTCGTGAAGTTAACTTGCAATTTGTTCTCGTTAATGCATTCTAAATCTTATTTAATGATTTTAAATGACTGCTAAGTTGATATTTAGAAGGAAATGACACACTTTGTAAGTTAAGCAGGAGAAACTAGAAATGTGTATTTTCGCTCTTAATGGTAGAAGTAATTAGAACGGAAAGAAATTGATAAATGTTAAATAATTTATTATTAAGTCTTCTTTATATAAAATGAAAATGTTTTCTGAATTTTATTTCATACGAAAATGGCTTAAAATAAAAGTTTTAAACATGATTATACCGTGTAATAACATCATACGTCGTCCTGTTATACGGTTTGTTTATGATGCCATAATCATTCTGTAGTAGTTATGTTACAGTTCTATAATATTTTATCTTCTTATTTATTTGTACTTTATCCGCTTTCTAATATTTCCTTCTCTTATTTTACTGCACTTTATCCTCTTTTAAACATTTGATACTAGTATTTAGTTACATTTAATGTTATATAAATTTTCTTGCTCATCACCGAATCACACTGTTTATTGTAATTTGCATATTCATTTTACTTTTTATTGATATATTAATGAAAATTCTGTAAAGATATAATATAAAAGTTATTTTTATAAAATGTATATTTTAATTTCTTTCCATAATAATTAGAATTTATGTAATTTACATATTAATCAATCGCCTTAACTATGTTATACCTTATTTATATTATAATTATTTTTCTTTGTTACTATCGTTATATCAGTTAGTTTAGTATAAATAGTGGGATTAATTTCTTTATCCTGCTATTTATTTGAGATGATTGGTTTCTCCTTCGTTGATATTTTTTTCCTTTTATTTGCATTCTATCTTATTGGTTCTTCAGCTAAATTTTATTTATGTTAGAATAATTAGTTTTTTTTCGCTTCTTTAGATGCGTATTATCTTTAATCAGTTTTACTTATTTATGTTTAGATAGAGTTTACTTTCACTCTTCTTTAACCGAACTCTATCAAACTAAAGAATTCTTTAGAAAAATAAACTTTCTACAGAGTAGAAAATACTAATAGGAAAAAAGAAATTATTCAATTTAAATTAAAATAACTAAACTACAAGTGATGTTTAGAAAGAAGGAAAGATGAATGTCACAATAAATAGAATAACTTTTAATAATTTGAGTATTCATTTTCGATAAACGATCATTTGCTTCTTTAATTATCTTTCTTTTATTCGCTATTATTGCTTTTATGGTAATTTTTGAATGAATGTATTTAATGGTACTACCTTACTGCTTAATGATTTCTCATGAGACAATCATTCGTCATTTAAGTTGTTAAGTTGTCACTTATAACTATTAATGTTACATTGAAATCGGTATAAAACGAAGGAAAAAAAATATAAAAAAAAAAGGCTATAGAATTACTAATTTTGATATTATCTCAAAAATATTTACTGCTACAAACTCATGTAAATATCATTTTTGTTTATTATCAAAATGATTTACTACACGTAATATTTTTCTCTATAATTATTACATTTTTATGCTTAATTACTAATATTTCTTTAGATAATTATTCCTCGTCGAGTGATTATTTTAAATAATTAGAAAAATTTTTCGTGTTTAGATCAAATCAGATTTTATTTAATCGTAAATTTTAAGAAAATTTCAATGTAATTTTTATTTTAAAATGTTAAAAATAAATTAACTGTTTATTATTATTTTTTAATCAGAAAAACTCGATATATTTTAATTAAAAGTAAAAACTTCATTTTTTAAAATTTTATTTTATCGTTAAAAAAAATATATATATATATATCATCAAACTGGAATATTTATTTTTAGAAAGGAAATTTATCATCACAAAATAATCTTCTTTGAATAATTTTAATTGCAAAGATAAATTTTTAAAATACCTCTTTGACTATCTTTCTAACACGGCAGTAAGAATGAATCAGCATGAAATGATTCGTGGAGTAAATGTAGCATATTTTGAAAATTTTACTTATCATCCTTGATATGTCTGCTTTAAAATTTTTCCACTTCATTCGAACATTTTTGAATAAATTTATTACGAATTTATTCACTGAACCAAGAACTTTCTAAATTAAATTGTTTAAATATTCTACGCGTGAAATTTTAATTAAAATTTTAAAATCTTTTCATATTAATATTTATATTATTATCATATATCCGCACGTTTAAATTATACTTTTATATATATTCTCTAAGAAAATGATAATTGGGAATAAAATTATGATAGAAGATAAAGGACTCTTCACGACATAACTTGTGTTATGTATCCATTGTCAAATGTCGTTTCGATGTTCAAGGAGTCATTTCTCAATCTGCTTCATCTTCAGATATACTATGTCACATCTGCCATACGTTTTATATTATGTCAACTATGATGAGATACACTTGCCTAAATATCTAACCTACCATATCGAGGGATGGTAGATATGGGATTAACTATAATCCTTCTTTATATAATCTGACAGTGATATGAGGGAGGAATAATAAAAAAAAAACTAGTAAAAATCGATTTTTCTTCCTTAATCTTATATCTGTTTCCCTTATATCTGTCTCTCTTAATTGTCTGTTATAATAATTAAAATCGAATTTTCGATATAATTTTTAATACTTTAACAGATATTAAAGCGAAAGAATTTTTAAAATTTTGAAACTTTGAATCTCTTGAGAGTTCATTATAGGTTTTAAAGATAAAATGTGTAATATCTACAGTACTGTAATGTCCTAGAAAAAAATAGAAGATCCTTTTGACTTGTTCTGAAATTTGAAGATTTATATCTCTTTGCCTGATGGACTGGATCTTGATAAATCTCTAATAGTGGAAGTGTTATGGATATTATAGATTTTATAAAATGGAAAAGCCGTTAGATTTCGAAAGATCTACAAAGAAGTTTTAGTGGAATTCCTTTACTATTATTATTATTATTTATTGTACTTTACTGAAAATATTATTATTTTAACATGTTTTTATTTATTTGGAATGTTAATGAATAACTCGTATATTTGTTTATCCATTTAAAAATAGGTAAAATATTAAAAAGTTCTAATATGATAAAATCAAATATATACTTTAAATTATATAAAGAATTATTAATAAACAATTTAAAAAGAATATATAGGACCTATTCAATAATTAACACGTTTAAAAGCAATCATTATGATTTTTAAAGAAATCTTCTTTAGGAAACTGTCCAAAAATCTTTCAAATCTCCATTTTAATCTTTAAAAACTTTAAAGAATGATAGAAATAACTTTTTAAATTTTCATTTATTCTTCTTGTTTGGTTCTAACAGTTGCCAACTTTACTAAAACAATTGGAGTCATGCGGATTAAGAACAAAAGATGTTTACATGACGAAAGCATTAAAATGATTATAATTACTAAACATTGAAAACTTTATTTAGAAGTAAAATATTCCGTTTTTTAATGGCCAACTTTTCTATTGTAAAGATAATTTATCGCGTACCTTTGTCTACGGAATCTGTACTTATCCATTCTTCGAATCTTACAGTTCCATTAACACTTAACAATGTTTAGGCTGTTTCCACATTCTGGACAAAGATTAAAGACAGCTTAACAACTGCCTCTTATCTCTTGATGTCCTCTATAGAGTCACCTTATCTCGTTTCTGTTAGCTTCCACTTCTGTGATTTGGGGAGCCAATCAACTTCTCTAACTTTAATCCATTAACAAAATTTTTGATTGTGAATTTCTATTAAATTATCTCTTTATAAGATTTAATTTATCCCGTAATTATTATTATTATTATTCTCAGCTGGATAGGGATCAAACCTGATTAAGGATATTGGCCAGTTATAAATTCTAAATGACCGTGAAAATAAACAGTAAATCATAACACTTGTTGAATAATTATTAAATTCTCTTGAGAATATTGATGTTTCTAACGATAAATGGAATAAGAAGGATATTAAATAAATTCCTTTTTCGTTTAAAAGTTAAATTGTAATATCAATTTTACATAAGGGATTTTAAGCTTTACAACTCGATGTAATTACATTTAATAATTTTTATTTTTTTATTCTATTTTTTAATGGATATTTAAATGTTATTTTTTTTTATCGGGGAATTATATTAATATAATTTGAAAATATTTAAATTATGTTTAAAAGAATTTTGGAAGTTTTGTTAGGTTATATACTACTTTAAAAAATTCTTCTTTTAATAAAGAATAAAGAGGAAATTTAATAAGAAAGAATTAAATATATTATAGAAAAAATCAAATATATATATAAATATAATTCAATCTCTTCTATAGAATCAATATAAATTTAAAATTATATTGAATTTTTCCATTGAAGTTTATTAAATATATTTTTTAGAAGTATATATATATAAAGGCCTATATATAAAAAAAACTTTTTCGAGTACAATAGATAAGCTTAGATTCAAAATATTGTTTGTTAACAATAATTGAATTCAAAATAAATATACTCAAATAAGAATACAATATTAAATACAATTTAAAATTCAGAAATATCAACACGAAAATATATATATATATACATATATATTGTATATATTTTTTTCTCCCCTTCTTCTTTATCTAGATACAGTATTTACTTAATTAAACTTATTCATGTTGAAATTAAATGTAAACCAAATTTACGTACTTAAATTATAAAATTAAATTGTTAAGTTAAATTTACTTAAGCGCAAATTTTAATTGGCAAAATAATTTATNCAATTTTCTATTAGAAATTGAATTTTTACAAAATATGTTTTATTTATTAAAAATATTATTACATGTTTCGATTTTTAAATTTCATATATATATATATATTCTTAATATCACCAACCTTTGATTTTAATTTTAATTTGTTTTATTGTAAAATTTGTAAAATTAATACACAATTCTATTGCCATAACTTAAGCAATTACAAGAATGAGAATGAAGTAGAAATGACGTATCCTTAAGGCTAGATCTAATCTCTTGTTTAATTTCCTTACCACAACCCAGATTAAGCAGTAACCCGGTAATTAATTTTCACTAATTCAAGATTTACGAATTTTAAAGGATTATCAATTTACAATAAAATTCTCTTATCGTTATAACGTTACTTTAGATTAAATGATATAGCGAAGTTTTTAGTATTTTAAAGCGCTTCAATGCCTCTAGATAACGTTAAGCTCATTCTTGCAGTAACTAAGTATATCTAGTATTGATATTTGCAAATTTGTTTATGGAATAATTATAAAATCAATCACCCAAAAATAATTTAAATCAATCAATTTAAACTAGACTTTTATAATTAAAAATGTGAATTAAAACGATAATGTACTGGCATTCATCTGTCACTGTTTATATTAGAGCAGATAAGGAAGTAAAAATCAATAATACAAGCTCCAATTTTGGGATAAATGATCTGGTTTTGATGTTAAATGTTGATTAAAACTTATAAAATTTTGTGTTGAAAGTTAATAAAATTATATATCAGTTTCCAATAAATCGTAGTATTTTGTCAGTTTTCATTAATTAAGAGAAGAATAGTTAAAATCTACATAAATTAAAATTTTTCAAAGCTTTAATTATCTCTGTTACGAGCATAACTAATTAAGAATAAGTAAGTATCTCAAGAGAAAGTCGTACGAGTAAGTAATATTTTGTACCAGTTCTACTCCAGTACATTAATTTTTTTTTAATGTATTAATCACTTCAATTCGTTTCGGAACTTAATTGTATTTTAAAAAAATAACTGGCAGAACCATAATAACACGAACAAATAAATAAAAAAAAAAAAAAAAACAAAAAAAGTGGGCCGGAAACTCGTGATTAGTAACTACAGATCATCCTCCAAATTCACGTTCCAAACTCGAAAATTATCCACTTTAGAAGACCGGACGCATCACTGGACTGAACATAACTAGCAGGGTGTTACACAGTTGAGCAGCTGACCGGAAAACAGGGCTGAGGATATGACGTCACGGCAGGGGGTCTAATTGTTACCTAATCCTCTCGCACACGTCACTATAAGGAGCAAGAGTTTTAGTGATTAATGGTATCTACTGCTATGAAGACGTAAACTTGAACCAGGGAATATAAGGTGTGACCATACTACAGAACCGGACTCCAATGGACAAGAATATTTTGGGCGGGTCGAGACGTAATTATAGAAGGACGGCAGGTGACATGCAGAAGGCATTTTGGCTATTCTATACTCTCCTCCCGTAGGTATGGCTAATATAATGTTAAATGTCCTTAAAAAAAAAAAAAAAAATAGTTTGTGTAGGTAGATTAGTCTCGGTTGCAAAAATTGAAGGCGTTGCGCGTTTTCTGAGACTTCCCTAAGATTTATTCTTTATTTCATTTTTTTTTAACGAGTGACACAACACGTGATTAAACATTCAAACTTGCAATTCGTATACGTAAAAAAATGGGTTTGGACAATTAATGTATTCACCTTGAATAAGAGGCCCTTTAGGAGTGTTCGTATAGACTTATGTAGATATACAAAACTTAATTAATTTTTTTCTTTTTTTTTAACTTTTCAAAGATTGTATCCTGCAATTATACAATTCAACATTAAGTGAGAGATAAATCTCTTAACTGTAGAGGAAATAGGCGTATTCAAAAGATAAACTGAATTGCAAATCTCTTTTTACACTTCTATATTGTAAGTTTCTTATCGGCTTACAAAACAAGGTGTAAAAGTTCGAATTACACTAAATTCCTATTAGAATTATCGATTTTTATTTAAAAAAAATCGATACTTTGAGCAGTATAAAGTTCGAATGACATCACGTTACCGTTAAATTCGAGCTAAACTTTCTCCCCAAAAAAGATCACATCATGTAGCCACCAAACCAGAGGGTTTCCGCGGTGAACTGGTCTTTCGGCACATCCTCAGGCAGTTGACTGAGAGGTGCCATTTCTCATTTCTAGACCCCCTCCCTCTAGGGTATGGGGTAGAATATCGATTCGCTATGACTTTCTGCGTCATCAGTTGCGCCCCTCCCCTCAAGAGGTTTGCAGAATACCTTCCCCCCCGTACACCTTCCACGAATTCGGGGTATATTCTTGTTACGAAACTAATAAACTCGGTAAATCCATGCTACAACGGATTGTGACGGGTGCGTGGCTCTTCCCCCTTTTACCAATTTCTATACCCAAGAGAAAAGGAGAAAGAAAAATTCGGCACCCACTGAATATTTAACGGAGATATATTAAACTTCGGATAGAATGAAATCACAGAGAATTTCTTCTCTTTGACACTCCTCTATCCTTCAATTACTGTCCTCCCTTTTTTTAGTGGTCGATTGAAATTCCATTTTTGAAATATTTCACGGGGGGGAACTTAATTGACGAACCATGGATTGACTTTATTCTGACAAAATGGCGTGTAGAAAGAAGGCAAAGGAACTTAGTGTTATAACATTACATTACATTTATTACTTTATTTTCGTTGCCAAGCTGCTTAACTTTATCATTATTATAAGCGTAAATTCTATTTAAAATTTCTATTATTATTGCTCATCTTAACTTCATATATATAAATTTTTATAAATATAATTTATTTATAGAAAATATTAAAAGAATGTTTATTTATATGTAGATTTTTCTCTTAAGAAATAAACTTATTCCTTTAGTAGAAAAATATTAATGAAGTTTGAATATNTAAAATTCTTTTTAAAAAAACAACTCTTTTGAAGTTTAATTTTTCTTCTAAAATTATATTTAATGAAGTTACATGTTTTTTATGTTCGTTTTTTTCTCTTTTCTATATTTAATTTTCTTGTGAATCTTTCAACTATAAAATTAAGTTTTTACATAAGCTGAAAACGCCCCAAGGCTGTAAAAATAACTGATATTGTATATCTTTTTAATTAACTCTTCCCCCCATCATACTATTTTTCTCTTCACAATTATAGTCCGTTCGTTTGAATATCCGAAGCTTCACTTAAATTGTTATTATTTTTTTATAATTAACCTTTTCTGTATCCTATTTTTTCTCTAACAATGAAAAAAAAACTTATTTTAATATAATTTATATATATATATGTATATATTTTTTTAAGATAAACAGTTAGAAAAAAAAAGGTCTATTATTTTCTTTGTTATAACTAATACATTATTATAATCTTTTTTTCTTTTCGTGTAATTAACTCGGTAATATTTGTATTTTTCCCAATGCAGATAATATTTATTCTGTTATAGAATATTCGCTTCAATAATTGAAGCTTAATAAGACATTCATGACATTTCGAATTTGCATCGAAATAGCTGTTTAGGGTACACTTCTCGGATAACTGAAGCAGACTAAATTACTCATCAAACGTCATCTTATTCGTAATCATCCTCATTTTGAGTAATTATAACTCAAGTTTATTTATCTTTTCAATTATTCAGCAACAAAATACAGTTTCGGTTACGTTACTTATCGTGAAAGCAATAGGTCATTTTATATGTTATTTCTCTATTTACAAGAGAAGAAATGTTTAGATAATAATAGAATTAAAGGAGAAGAGAGTTAAATAAATAAATAAATAAATAATAATAATAAAAACAATTAAAATTTTCGATGCCTTATTTAAATTCAAATTTTTTGACAAAACGAGCGTAGAAAATTTGAATTCCCAAAGGCAATAATTTTGACACAAAGTGCATTGTATTGAATTGCCTATCCCGACGAGTGATTAAAGTGATGGATGGATGGTGGCAAACGGAAACAAAGGATTTCGGACAAAGATGTCTGTAGCTTGTGCGAGGTTAGTTGCTTATTTTCCATGCTTGTTGAACATGTTATAAATGGCTGAGATTAAAGATGACCCTGATGAATAACGGTCGCTGCATTAGTGCTTTTTAAAAACGATGATGTGCTTTGTAACGTGTTCAAATATTTGATAACTGTCCTGAATTCTGTTTCTAAACTACACAATTTTCTATTAGAAATTGAATTTTTACAAAATATGTTTTATTTATTAAAAATATTATTACATGTTTCGATTTTTAAATTTCATATATATATATATATATTCTTTTATTTTCTTAGGGCTGAGGGAGAAATACTCCGACATGTCCTGTATGAGGCAGAGATGGAAGACGGCTGTGACATCCCTTCTACTACTATTAGGTCTAGTCCACCTGATAAAGGCAAGAAGAGGAAGTAAGTAGTCTAATGCATTCTTATCATCTGTCAAGTGCTTCTTTTTGGAGGTATATTATGTAAATTAGAAGAGAAAAACTGTAAGCTGCAGCGGAATGTTTCGGATGAAGATAGCGTATCTCCTTATGTCTATAGGCCATAATTCAGATGATAATCAGAATATTTTAGGGCTCGCACATCTTTTTTTTTTTTAAAAAAAAGAAACATCTACTTAATTTCACCCTACCCCGATTTAGAAGTGCTCGTTAAAATCAATCCTTGGGGAATTAAAAAAAATATATATCATAAGTTAAAAAGACATTCTAATACTCGCGTAGTAAATTATTCATGTGTCTTTTACAAGGTTTCTTGAAAAACAACTATTGAAAAAAATATTTTTAATATCAGTCCTTCTCTAAAAAAGATTAAAATATGTATCCCAACATATGCAGTTTGGCTTTTGTTACCAGAGCGTACCTTTCGGACAATAGGTATGGGAGGGGATGTTAGTAAGGCTGGTAGAAGGACGTCACTCATAAATTCAAGAACGTCAGTAGAGCAAGAGAGTTGATTTATTGAATGCAAGCAAAGGTCGAGAGTTGGGACTCTACAACTATTATTAAGAAAAGAGAAAAATCCGACAAGTAAAATTGTATGTAGACGAAAAGAATTCTTTTTATCCCTATTGCTTGTTAAATATTAAAAGCAGCAAGTTTATGGATTATTAAAACTTTCTGAAGAATATCCTTTTTCCAGAAGAAGAAAAAAAAAAAAAACAAATTGTATAGTGATCTCATTTGAGTTAACCTTAAAATGCAAGAATTTTAAAGTAACAATATTCAAAGTCGACTTAAGACGAACAGAATATTCTATCTGCTTTTGTTATGTTGAAAAATATGAATGAAATTGAAAAGTTTTTTTTTTTTTGTTGTGAAAGTTATTTAACTTTTTGATATTTTGATAAAATCTCTTTGACTATTGAAATTTTTAAACCGTCCAGTTTTAAATTTTGCAATTTTATATGTTTATAGACTACTTTGTTATATTGTTTTTTCGTCTGTTTTCATCTAAACATTTCGTTTTCTTTGTCAAACTTTTTCTGTTTTCTCCATCTGTTTTTCTTTTTTTCTTTTTTAATTTATCTAGTTTTTCCAATTTTTTTTAAATATTATTTTTCTGATTTTATCAATTTTCTAATATTCCATATATATTTTATTGTATCTTTCTATCAAACTTTTAATGTTTCCGTCTTCATAAATTTTTTTATGTTCGATTCTTTACCATTTTTTTCATATTTTTCCTAAGGATTTTCCGTACAACCATTCCATTTCTCTTTTTATTCCATTATATCAAACTTTTTGATGATTCTTTTCACACCTCACACAATATCTATACTTATGAGATTTATATTAAAAAAAATAATAATAATTTTATCTCCCAAAGAACCCTATAAGCAATTTTATCATTGTAGACATATCTAGAAAGAGAGAGAGAAAGAGAGAGAGAGAGAGGAAAAAATGATACTATATATTTGAAAAACCTTAGAGATATTTTTAATGCTGAATCATCGATTTAACCTCGAGAGTTGGCTATTAAATCAAAATTCATTCTACGATTTAATATTTTTGGTTAAAATTGCTAGAAACATAAATCATTGCGAATCATGTAACGAAATGTGACTGTCAATTGCAGATATGTTTGTCCAGTATTGATTTATTTGACTGCTTTCTGCATTCCGTTTCCACAATGTACAAAACCAAATAGTCATCGTTATTAAGCCATTTTATATTGGGAATAAAGCCTTATATAAAATTTTAAAATGAGAAAAATTTAGTATCCACAATTCTTATTTGTTCCTCGTTAGATATTCCCATCTCTCATTAGCATTGTTTACTCATGTGGTTAGTTTTCATTTAACAATTCAAAAACAAGCGAGCAAATACAGTTTGCTGCTTCAAATTCCCCTTTGTTTACACAATTCTGTTGCAATGATCAAAAGCATGATGATTTGTAATGGGAATTAATGAGATTATTGTAGACATTTATTATCATTTTCAATTTTATTTACATTTTTTTTTTTTTTACACCTAACTGGATTTTCTATTGAAAAATCAAGCCAAGCAAACATTATTTTAATTTTTTCTACACTTTTTTTTTTGCATTTTTTATAACAAGTTTTTAAAATTCTTTTTAAAAAAACAACTCTTTTGAAGTTTAATTTTTCTTCTAAAATTATATTTAATGAAGTTACATGTTTTTTATGTTCGTTTTTTTCTCTCTAAAAAAACAATTATAAACGTTCTACAAATGCATTTTTATTCAATATTATCTTCCTTTTTTTAAAATTTTATCTTTATACTGTATTTTATATGAAGATAAATTATTCGTATATAAAACAAAATAAATAAAAAACAACTAAATAATTCAAATTTTATTTTTCAAACATCAAGTAACATACTTTTGAAATTTGACAAAACTCTGTTTATAAATTATAATTCGAATTCCTGGAGGAAAGTTACAATTTTATATTCCACAGAATTCCTAATTTGCATTTTTTAATTTTCTATTCTCTTCTGTTTTATTGGAACTTTTAAGTTATTAATTTTTATATCGTTACAGTTGTATTTTTTTTTTATTTTATTCTAATAAATTTTTCGTTTTCCTGTATCTATCACTTCTAGCTTTTTATAGCAATATTTTCTATTGCCTTACACTTTGAATATAATTTTTTTTTTAAATCATTTTTTAATGTTTCTTCCATAACAGAAATTCTATTGTTTCCCTAAATTTTTCACATTTTTTCTCCCTATTTTTACTTTTTCAACTCTTTTTTTTTCTTTTAAAAGAAACAGGGGAGGGGGAAAAAGATTTTTTATTTTCGAAATTCTTTCTGTTTCCTTTTTCTCGCCGATTCTTCCTCTGTTTTCTCTTGCTATTTTCTTATTTTTCTTTGTTTCTTTTCACTTTTATTTATCTCTAGGCATTTTTACCATTTTATAAATTTATTCTAAATATTATATTATTATTTTTCTTTTAAAATTTTATTTTTTAACACCTTATATAGGCCTATATGTAATAATATTTAAAATTCGAATTTTTTTTTTTTTTTATAAATGTTCTTGAATTTGTTTTACACAATTTTTTTTATAAGAAAGAATAAAAGTAATTTTCTTTTCTTTTAAAAATCTAAATAAAAAAAGCAGAAAAATCAGTAAACTTATATTCACTTTCAGAAGGTATAAATATATTGGATTTTTCAAAAAGTTTATTCAAACAACCATCACGACGAAGGTCATTTATTTTCTTTCTTCACCATATTAGTGAGAAAAGAGATAAACAAGAGATGAAGCCAGAGACGTAAATTGAACTTCTCTCGAAATTCGATGCTTGATTCCTTTATATATAATACAGAATAGTTGGATAAGGGGGGGAATGCCCGAGGCGAATTATGTCCTAGAGTGGTTCCTTTTCTAACGTATCCTAGATGGGTTATTAGAATTTCATATTTTAACCTTCTATCACTCATCGACTGCAGGAGCAGAATTTGAATTTAAACTAAAACACAATCCATGGTCTACTGGGTATTTACTTATACAGTTTCAAAGCAAATAGCCTCAAGGTGTGCAACTGAAAATAGATGCCTATATCTATACTCTTGAGATGGAAACAGTGACATGTGACCTATCTTTACTACATCGTTCACTTTAAAATTTTGTTTTATTAATATTGCTGTTAGTTATAAAGTGATGTTAAAAAATTGTACAGAATTTATTACAACTTTCTGTCAATTAAGATTTTATATATATATGAATTTCTTTTTTCTTTTAAAGAAACTTTTAAAGAGCTGTTGTGAATCTGGCGAATTTCATTATATATAAAGCATATTCTGTATATATATAAGCCTATATTTTTTTTATCCTAGATTTTTAAGGAGGGGTTATTGAGAAGAAATAATTTTCCTCTCCAGAAAACTTGTGACTCAGCAAATTCGATCATATTAAAAGTAAAGTACCATAAAATGTGTACTAATATTTCATTTACGACGAACAGAAAATTCAGATTAATTTTTTTTTTATTATTATTTAAATTATTTTTCAAGTATTTAAATTTAAAATGCCAAATAATCTTTACTAAAAATACGATGGTGTGCATTATTTTAGATTTAATAAAGTAATGTTGAGATCTAATTTGTAGAATGATTTATAAGAAAGGTTCTAAAGTTCTGTTTAGATTTATTGTATATATTTTTCAGTAGGTAAAGTTACCGTTTTCATACTTCTAAACCAAGATTTTATAGTTTAGACTAATGTGATTTTTTATTTATTTATAATAATATAAAATTTAATGTAAGTTTATATAGTGTAAGTTATCTGTAGATGTTTCTTAAGGCTGTAAATTCAAAATAAATCTTTATAATCTAGAAAATGGCCCGTTTAGAGGTAGCTATCTGAGTAATATATTACTTCTTTCTTAAAATACTATATTGTTTTGCAGTTTATTATCGTTAGCTCTTATAACATTGCTAAAATCATAAGCTATCATAAAATCAAAGTGCTAGATATGCTGTAATAAGTCACTCTAGTTGAGTATACTGATGTCCTGTCTACACACTCACCTTGTAAAAGTTAGTAAGCGATCTATTCAGAACTGTTTATTACGATCTCCACTCTGAGATTATAGAAGTCTCCCTTTAAAATATAGGTTAAAGCTGCTTAAGGCTAAATATCTCTCTCTCTCTCCCCCCCTCTTCTACTGTCCTATTATTACAGAGATGTAGAATTTTCTTAAAAATCTGAAGTTTTCCAACGTTAAATCTTTTATAATTCCAGCAAATCAGCTCAGTTATTAAAAAAAAAAAGAAGAAAAGAAATATTTTGAGAACCGTGCATTTAACTCATTAGTAGAAAGTTCTACTAAAGCGCTTTGACTTCTTTATGAGATTTTCTATTTTTATTAATATTCTAGTCTGACCGGAAATTAAACATTAACAAATAAAAATGTGTGATTGAATAAATTATCTTTTTTTTTAATATAACTAGAGTAGAAAATTAAATCAACTTTCTTAACGGCTTTGTCATTGGAATCATCTTTTTATTTTTTTTTCTGGCATCCAGTACATTAATGAGAAAGGAGTGAAAGAGGATAAAAACCTATGAAATAACAAAGAAAATTAAACTATTAGCTAGAAACTGTATTTAACTGAAGATAAGTCGGTTCTCACAAAAGAATTGACAAAAATATATATCTTTAAGCAAAAAATACACTTTTTTTTTTTGGTTTTATGCATCGATTGAAAATATCGGTTACGTGAAAACGGTTCATTAAATTCCATTCCCCCTTCTTATACATTTTTTATTTATTTAAAAAAATTTTTTTTTTTTGTTTTAAATTGAAAAGCATTGGAGGAAAAACACAGAAAAATATGATAAAATTATAAGTTTATTTTTATTGTTGAGTGTCATGATGTCACCAAAGGTCTCAATGCAAAATCCGAATATTCTTGTAGTACATTTACAGTTACTAATTTTTTCGTGTACCTCTGAACCACCATGCACATATTGCCAATTAGAAATCACTGATTAAAACAATAGTTTGTTGATGTGCAATATTTGATTTCTTATAAGAAAAAATAATTTAACAAACATTTTATTAGTAATTATGTAAAATATATACAACTCTACACAGAATCAAGATAAATTTACTTTAAAGATTAAAAAATACATATAAATAAACATCTCCAAACCCGGTATCCAATATAATAAGACACCAACCGAATGCCGTAAATTAATCGGGCTATTTTTAATGCTAAATTCTAAATAAATTACGTAATTAATTTGGCACTAGAGGTAAGCGTTAGGCGCCATCTCTTATTAAAATTAATAATTATAAATATATTAATTAATTTAAATAATTTGGAACCGCTGGGAGAAAAAATCGGCCCGGAGCGGGACTCGAACCCACAACTCCTGCNTTTACTTCGTCTGGAAAGAAATAAAGAAACACTGAAAAGTTAAGAGAACGTGAGAAACAAAAATTAAATAAGAAACAAGCTGCATTTCCGATTTTTCTTTCGTTTTTTTCTCTTTTCTATATTTAATTTTCTTGTGAATCTTTCAACTAATTTAATTACTTTTAAAGTATTTTCTACGTCGTAAACTTTTTAAATATATATATATTTTTTCAAATGATATTACTATTGAATGGGAGTAAACATTAAACATTCTTAATGAGTAAACGTAAATAAATGTCATCTAATTTGTGAGTTTTTAAGTGAATTTTTAATTTATAAAATCGAGAAATTTCTTTGTTTATCACAGGAAAAATATTTCAAAAAATACAGGAATTTTAACGTTATAACATACAAGTCGACCCCCCTATAACACTGTTGATTTTTCCGTTTTATATGAATTCCATGTTGTACGAATCACTTAGATTTTACAAATATCTGAGCTGTTCACAGCCCGGCACACGTATTTGTAAAATCTAAGTGACTCGTACAACATGGAATTCATATAAAACGGAAAAATTAACAGTGTTATAGGGGGTCGACTGTATTTATCATTGAATATTATATTATATATATGTCTGGAATAGGGTTTGAATCCTCGAATTTTGATGCGAAATTAATTAGTTAAAATATCCATTTTATCTATAAAAATCTTTTAAAGAATTTTATCTATTTTTATAAATGAAAATTCTTTTTTTATTAGATTCTCTTATAAAAATATTTATTTTTAATATTCAATAGAACAAAAGAATTGACGTTATATAATTACTTAAAATTAAATATTGAAGTTATGGAAAGTTTCTCATACTTTTTTTTTCATACCTTCAGTTCTAATTTTAAGTAATTATATGACTTTTTCTATTTTAATTCAATGTTTTTTTCTAATTATGAAAATAAATATTTTTACACGTTTGAGTGTTAAATTGAAAATCCTAAATATGTTTTTTATTTTTTTATTTTTTCTTCTCAAAGTCATAAAATTATAGATTAAACTTTTTTTTTTAAAATAATACCAACCAGGTGGTATAGTTTTTATGATTTATATAACAGTAATTTTTGATGTCTTTCTCTCTGTCAGTCATAAATTATAACGTAAGTGTTCTACGTGGATAAACTTACGTGTGGATATCGTATATAGGCCTGCATGTATAAATGGTGCATTATATATATACATACATACATATATATATATATATATATACAGGAAGGGGAAAACTACATAGAAATACTGTACAGAGTTCACTCGAAGATTTATGACTTTGTGATGTATGAAATACGTGACGTGAACTACTCTTTCTCCTTACTTTTCAATTAGTTCAAAGTTTCCAAGGAATTAAACTCTATCAGCTATTTTAATTAATCCTAAGTGATTAAAATTAGCTAATTTTCAATTAGTTTGATTTAGGAATTAGAATTTTCTCTCGAAATTTTAGTTTTATATTATTTTTATTCTTACAAATTTAAAACATTTAAAAATATATAGGCCTATAATCAACTTAAAAAATTAAGAATAAACCAGCTTATGTACTCTATTCTATTTTTTAAAAGATATTCAAAAATAAATTTCTACTAGAAATGTACTTTTAAAAAAGTAAAAGTAAAAAAAATAAAATAACNGAAGGTCAAGGAATTTTTTTTCTTCGTTTCACGAATTTTTCTTTTGGTTTACTCAATCAACTCCGCCCAAAACCTGTTCTAGAGAGAGTAGTCCCACTGGATTGAATGGGACACTTATTTCTGTCCATTGTCCCTCTGTTTACCGCCTTCCGATGTTTACTGTAGGTCTTTACATGCTTTTATTCTCTGACTGACGTCATTTCCTGTACTAATATAAGTGATTTATGTATTTACTGTATTCAAAAACATATTTTTCTTCTTAATCATTTCATACATAAATGATGAAACATTCAAAAAAACTTACCTCTTCTTATAAATATACTGAAGATCTTTTATTCTGTGTAATTGAATTACATTTACTACTTCAGTTATTAGCTTTATGACATGATACATAAAGATTATATATATATATATATATATATACAGGAAGGGGAAAACTACATAGAAATACTGTACAGAGTTCACTCGAAGATTTATGACTTTGTGATGTATGAAATACGTGACGTGAACTACTCTTTCTCCTTACTTTTCAATTAGTTCAAAGTTTCCAAGGAATTAAACTCTATCAGCTATTTTAATTAATCCTAAGTGATTAAAATTAGCTAATTTTCAATTAGTTTGATTTAGGAATTAGAATTTTCTCTCGAAATTTTAGTTTTATATTATTTTTATTCTTACAAATTTAAAACATTTAAAAATATATAGGCCTATAATCAACTTAAAAAATTAAGAATAAACCAGCTTATGTACTCTATTCTATTTTTTAAAAGATATTCAAAAATAAATTTCTACTAGAAATGTACTTTTAAAAAAGTAAAAGTAAAAAAAATAAAATAACTCTTAGTACTTTTTTCAAAAGAAATAACAGTGATAAGCTGCTTAAATCAGCAAAAATAGAAGAAATAAATGCAATTTTAGAGTGAATACTTATAATGGATCATATTATCTGTTTATCTATAAATATATTGGTTTTACTTATGTACATATCTTAAAAATATATAAATATATTCTTAAAAATAGAAAGGAAATAATACTAAAAATATGGTAACGATAGAAGAAAGAATTTCGTAATTTGTTCAAAATACATATTTAATGCTATTCTGATAAAATCTTGTTCATATTTTTAGCAGACAAAATGATGAATTTGTTGTACAATATTGATGTGTAATAGTGCAATATTGATTATAACATAATAACGCGTTAGCAGTATATACTTAATTATAAATGATCGTCTTATAAGTTTATAAAGTAAATTTATAGAAAAATGATTACGTGAATATACAATTCTTAGAGTATGAAAAATGAANGCCAGTGCTGTGGCGCTTCAATCTTTGGCTATGTCTTGGGCTACTCAAATATTTTACGTTTTTGATACTAAATTAACATCTGAAGTATAATTTTTTATTGTTTTTATATTTTTCAATATATTTATTTTGTTTGTACAAAATAAAAAAATAATTTTTAACGATACAATAGTCTTTGTTAGGCTTAACATCGACGAAAATTCAACGCGAAGCGACACGCAACGGATAAAAATTTTAACATCGGACACGTTAAACTATTTTTTCGTACATAAGCCGGTTATCCGAAATATCAGTTATACGAACAACCCCAGTCCCCAATTGATTCGGAAAATCGACGCTCTACTGTATAATTAAGATATTTCGGAATGAAGTCTTTATTATATGTATTGTTAGCACGCAATTTCTTAGATTCCAATCTTAAAAATCTTAAAGGATTATATAGGCCTATATAAAAAAAAAGTAATTTTTATTGTAGAATTTCTTGAAAATCTATTGTTACAATAATAAATTTATATCGTAGGCGCTTTTTTTAATGATTAAATAACATTGTAATTGCTCATATTCGCATCGTTTATTCAATAATTTGAATCGTCGTAGAAAACTAAAACGACAATAGGCGGCATTCAAGAAATAAATAATTAATAATTTAATTTAAAATATTTTCGTACAAGACAGAAACAAATGCATTTATATGTATATAAATACGTAATAAATCAGAATTTGTTGTATAAAAATATTACAAATGATCAAAGTTTAAGAGAAAAGTTAATCCATGAAGTGAAAGCAATCAATTAAGTGACTCCTCCCTGAGGCAACGTTAGAGTGAATTGCCAAAACGTCCAACAGAGGTTAAAAATATAGATTTTTTTTTTTCCTTTTCTTTACGAAAAGAATACCGGTGAGAACAGCGAGAATGTTATAAGAAACAAAAGAATTTCGCCAACCGCTGAACGACAGCAGGAAAAACATACACAAGAGAGAAAACTTTATGATGTCGCCAGTAAAGATAACAAAAGATCATGTTGTAAACTATAGCCACGCTTTTCAGTAAAAAGTATTACTACTTTCTTCAGTTTTCAGAACGTTTTCTAAACTTTCATATAAGAACCACTTGCTTTTTATGAAATTGTGTTTCGATAAACTATTATCGATTAAAAAAATGGTTTATTTTTTTATTTTTTCTCTTTTTTTTTTATATAAAGAGTTTCAATTTTATCAATCTATAAATGTGTATTGGTCATTTATAAATTTATCGAACTTTCGAAACTTGGATTGTGTCTAATATTATTAATGGTTAAAGGAGATTTTTTTTTTATACTTTTAGATAGTGAAGTTTATAAATTTTCAGTGTTGATATAGAAAATTTATTACGCTTTTTTTATATTGTAAAGAAATTATTTTTAAATACACATTTTTCATAAGAAATAGTATCTGATTTATTATTTTTTTTAAATTATTTCCGTTTTTACTTTTCGTTTTCGGTTCGTTCAATTTTTTTTTCCTTTTTATGAATTATCTTTTCGAACTTTTACTTGTATTTTTTTTTTAATCAATTAAATTTTCAAAATGTCTCCGTTTTATTCGCTTTTTAGTTTCCTTTTTATCATTCGCTTTTAGTATCATTTTCTTTTTCTTTTTTCTTCTGTAAAAAACAAACAAAATATGAAGCGAGTAGAGATAAAATTAATGATACTTAAAGCGTACGTTTGTTAAAATCTTTCAGCTTCTTTTACTTTTTCATCCTTTTCTTTCAGTCATTTTACTAATGTTTTATTTGAAATCCGTATAACGAATAAACATTTTACTTTACTTATACAGAGTAAGACATCGCTACAACGAAGTGTCATAATTTCGTTATAACGACATATAAAAAAGAAAAAAAAAGAAAAAAAATTGAGAATTCATGAACGATTTATGAATTCGATATTAAACTGATATGTAACATCCATAAATTTCATTCAACGAACGATATCAATGGATTATGAGAAGAGAACGTTAGAGAAAAGATAGTTTTGTCACATCGTTACATCCCTTCCTATCAAAATTTACTTCAATTCGATCGTGAATTTGATTAATTCTCGCTCTTCCTTTTTTACATTTTTAAACATATTTACTTTGAATTTTGATAATAATAAACATAGATTGAGATAGAAGAAATGTTATTTAAATCGTTGTACCGGATAGAACTTCAACGATACGGAAAAGCAAAATGATAAAGTAGTTCAGAGTGCAAGTTTCTATTCCGGTTTGTTTATAACATGTTTAGAGAATTCATTTTAAATTCTAATACATTATTCAGTCTTCGGAGGGCGTTTCACTCTTCGCAGTATCTTCAATTATATGAGATCATTAATAGGAGAAGTAATAGCGCCCGGGAGAAATAAAAGGTGGAGATGGACCAATGAATAAAACTTCACAAGTATGTTTTTAATTAAAAGAAATGGCTTCCATTCCGTTCTTTGGCATATTCAATGGCTTCTCTATTAGAATTTAGAAGTTATTAAACCCNGTTTTATTCGCTTTTTAGTTTCCTTTTTATCATTCGCTTTTAGTATCATTTTCTTTTTCTTTTTTCTTCTGTAAAAAACAAACAAAATATGAAGCGAGTAGAGATAAAATTAATGATACTTAAAGCGTACGTTTGTTAAAATCTTTCAGCTTCTTTTACTTTTTCATCCTTTTCTTTCAGTCATTTTACTAATGTTTTATTTGAAATCCGTATAACGAATAAACATTTTACTTTACTTATACAGAGTAAGACATCGCTACAACGAAGTGTCATAATTTCGTTATAACGACATATAAAAAAGAAAAAAAATTGAGAATTCATGAACGATTTATGAATTCGATATTAAACTGATATGTAACATCCATAAATTTCATTCAACGAACGATATCAATGGATTATGAGAAGAGAACGTTAGAGAAAAGATAGTTTTGTCACATCGTTACATCCCTTCCTATCAAAATTTACTTCAATTCGATCGTGAATTTGATTAATTCTCGCTCTTCCTTTTTTACATTTTTAAACATATTTACTTTGAATTTTGATAATAATAAACATAGATTGAGATAGAAGAAATGTTATTTAAATCGTTGTACCGGATAGAACTTCAACGATACGGAAAAGCAAAATGATAAAGTAGTTCAGAGTGCAAGTTTCTATTCCGGTTTGTTTATAACATGTTTAGAGAATTCATTTTAAATTCTAATACATTATTCAGTCTTCGGAGGGCGTTTCACTCTTCGCAGTATCTTCAATTATATGAGATCATTAATAGGAGAAGTAATAGCGCCCGGGAGAAATAAAAGGTGGAGATGGACCAATGAATAAAACTTCACAAGTATGTTTTTAATTAAAAGAAATGGCTTCCATTCCGTTCTTTGGCATATTCAATGGCTTCTCTATTAGAATTTAGAAGTTATTAAACCCAATTTAAATCAGTTTTGTAATATCGACGTCGCCCATACTTACGGCGTCGGCACTCTTTTTACTAAAGTCTCAATAGGTGGATACCTTTTCCAATCTGTAAATTAGCGAGAAGCAATAATGAGAGAAGAATTATGTTGAAAATTTTGCAACTTATCTACATTTTATATCCTGTTTTTTTTTTTTTTTCAACATCACTTCCTACTTGTTTAGAATAAGGTGTGTCCATTGTGCTACTCTATATGTAATTTCACTCACCCTTCGATTCTAGAATTTATATATTATATTTCATTATTTACTCCAGTTCAAAATTTTCGATTTATTTCCATAAAAAAAGAAAATATCCTTATAATTCTCATTTAAATAGCGGAATATCTTTTACGATATTTTAAAAATTTATAAGTGTAATAATTTGCAATTTGCCCGATAACACTTAAAAAAATTATTTAGATTTTTATCTATAAAATAAAAATGTGAAATTAACACTTCTAGATCTATATATAGGTTTATTCTGTGATATCTGATGCATATATTAATGCTTTCGAATCCGGAATTAGAATATATTCTCAAGGTCTAAAGCCATTGATCGAAAGTAAAGATAGTAAGTTGAGTCACGAATCGTATCACGAATTAATGAATCAGAAAGGACAGTTGACAACTTTGAGTCGAAGTTGATGAATTGTCGATTTTGAATCAAATCTCCTTATTGTGTATCAAATGAAAATGATTCAGTTTAGATTATTTCCTATCTTAATATACTTTACAGGACATCAGAGTGATTCACTTTATACTAAATTCTAAGTTTCTAAACTTGAAAGGAATCAATGAAGAATGAAATTTATCTATTGCATTACCGAAATTCATGAAAAATTTAAATATTCTTTTTCATAATTCAAACAGGAACAATGTTAATTCTCAAGAGTATAAAATAAGAAAAATTTTAATTAATTTTTTTTTACTAGTTAAAAAAGGAAGAAAGAAATACAAATATACATTTTAAAATTGCATCATTTAAAAATAATGAAAATCATTTCTAATTAAAAATCTAAAGAGAAGAAAAAAAANAATCAGGCTAACTTTAGTGAGAGTGTATACATGGTTAATGTAAGTAAAAGTTATGGAAATAGAGATAAAAATACACAATTTATATTAATAATAATAATAATAATAATATAAATAAAAATTAAAACCTAATTTTATTTAAACAAATTTACAGAAATATTAGAAAATTTGTTATTTCTCTAACTCTTAATTTATTTATGCAAACGAATCATTAGAATTCATAATAATTTACTTCATCGGAGTAATAGGCTTATGGGAAGTGTAATATTATTTAATTCCATTGCTAGCAAACAAGTGAAGTGTTGTCTTTTCACTTGTTTTCGACAAACAGAAATCGTCCCTCGAGTTTAATTACTGAGTACAATCCTTTTCATAGTTACTGTTGTCGAGAAGACTTCATATCCTTTCGTGTTCATCTTGTTTGCATTTACCTGTCACAAAAGTTTTTAAATAAACCGCACGATTATTAACATCACATGCTAAATGTTAATTAGTGAATATTTCTCTATTCACTTGCTACGTTAGAGGATTAATTCTGATGAATATATTAATAAGCTCATCAATTTTAATTCTTGATTTTATTTTAATATATAATTCAGATTTATGTTCTAGCTTATTATTATTATTTTCAGATGCATTTACTGTATATATATTCTGTTTTCTTATAAGTAGAGATTTATACTTTCTTTCTATACTTGGAATTTTGAATGATAGTCAAAGGCGCTGGATTTAGCTTGTTGAAAATGTTTAGTATCATTCGTCTGTTTGTCTGTCACTCGCGGATCGATAACTTTTACTGATCCAAGATCGATAACAGATGCTTGATCGAATGGATTTTTTTTTCTTCTTCTTTTTCCTTTCTTTTTTATTTTTGAAGAAAAATGTGGCTCAATATGAATTATGATCCATTTATAAACATTTATATTTTCATTTATCTGCTTCGTGCAACATTTTGCAAAATTCATCGTTTCGTAAAACATTTGCTGTATATATATATATATATA
>NW_019384674.1:547698-564651 GCF_000671375.1 Centruroides sculpturatus
TTGATAATGTGCATTTTTTTTTTTTTTTACAGAAGAAAACATTTTCTTTTTGAATTTCGTTAGTTTATTTCATTTTTATATAATAAATGAAATAAAAATACATAAAATTCATAAAATATATTTCTCAAAATTTAAATGTTTTTTTGAATTTATAACTTCATATTAAAACACAATATAAAATTTATAACCTACTTTTTTCTCACTTTCTCTAAATTCTTACAATATTTTTTTGCAAAATTCTCATATCTTTACGTTTGGAATCTTCTATTTTTCAGTAAAAAATTTTACTATTTTTCTCTAAAACAATTTTTTTTCTTTTTTTCATTTTTTTAAAATTCACTTTCCTGCAAATTTTAAATTTTTTTTTTTCTCTTACTCTTTATTTTCGACCAAAAGTGCCAACAAAATATAAATTCCATTATGCCAACTATGCTGATGACGTGAAAAATCTAAATATCAACCAGCTTTTCATCATTTTTTTGGTTTTCTAATATCAAATCTTTTTCTGGTATTTTTTCCAATAGTTTAACTATTAAAGTACAGTCGTACGGTGGAACGTGTTTAGTACTTTTTTTAAAAAAGAAAAATCTCTATTATTGAAGCATCATTATATGAGACCCACTAAAGGGAAAGAGGTTAATGATGACTTTCTGCAAAGAGTAAAATTTCGCTAATGCATTTTTGTTGATCTTTGCAACACCATTCGATATTATATAACGGAGAAATTTTGAAATTAACTATTGGAAAAACGTCCCTATCGATAGAAATTTCTCTACATTCTTCTATGTCAATATACTTTCGCACAATTGTACGATTATCTGGAAAAATATTTCCAAGTTTCTTTTTAATATTGTAATAAATTTAGCAACTTTTATTGATATCGCTTCTATTTAAAGTTTGCTTTTAAACAGATTAAATATTACAAATCGGCTAGTAAAATTTTCTTCTTTATGTAACTGCTCTTCTAAGATAACGATTCTATACTTTTTAATGCAGTTATATAATAGATATAGTAAATACTAAGACTATCTATTGATATTATTTTCTATAAATTGTTGTTTTCGAATTTTTTATCTTATTTTTACTAGAATAATAACTCATTATTTTTGATGCAGTTTTGTTGTTATTCTAACTAAGCATCTAAATTATTACAGCGACCGAATCTTATATATTTCTTGTTATTATCATAATAATATCATACATTTACTGTTCCATTTTCATAAAAATACACCATTTTCTTTTCAGTAAGGCTATAAACTGAAAAATTTAACGATTTCGGTAATGTAATAATTAAAATCATTATTTCTATGCCAATGCTATTATCATAACTCAGTTATTCTGTTGCTGATTATAATATTACGGTGACAATGTAGTTACTCGACCATTACTAAGCATCAATGCTGGATATTTAGCGAAGTTGCAAAATCTGTATCCTTAAACCATGCTCAATAATTGAATAACTATAGAGGTCTACGATCTCTAGCATCAATATTCGGCACGCCTTTTCCAATTAGAGAAAGTGTTGTTTATGTACAAGTTTCGGCATCTTTATAGACGTCATAGAAGGTGGCTATGTTTATACCACAATCTATTATCTCCAATGCGTGTGGTCCACTACAGATCATCACTGTCATCGCAATCAACCATACCTAATCGTTGCCATTTTTCTCTCAGTGGGTCTTCTGGTAAAAAATCTTATTCTGTCACTATAGTCGACAGAGAAGTGAGAATAAAAAAAATAATCTATTCTTATACTATTATATGTTTCAGTTCACTTTATTATTATTTGAATATTTTACATTTTTATTGGAATTCTGAAAATTTTCCCCCTTAAAAAAAACTAGTAAATCTACTTTGATTTTTTAAAAATTCTTATACGAGTTTTCGTTATTCAGAATTAAGAATGAAGAGATATTTTATTATTAATTCAATTTTGATATCTTAATAACAAATGTATTCTTGTATAAATATACTTCCTACATGTAAATTATTGAATATTTCAAGCGAAGTAATGGATCGAGTAGAAGAGATATTGAAATATTTATTTTTAATCTTTGCATTTATCTTAATAATAACTTTAAAATATACGAGATTATTAAATGGTAAATATGATTTTTATTTTCTATATATAGGTATGAAGTATTAATAATTAAACGTTTAAACCTTTAGAAAGTTAGTTTAAAAAATTAATAAATAAATAAAAAATTATAATGATTGTTTTTATAATACGAAACGATAAAAAGGATTTTGTTAGAGGAACGAAATACAATGAATTATAAAATTGTTTACAAATTGTTGAGAGATGTTTATCCACTAGAGGATAAGATACTTTCGGCATTTTTATTGTGAACCACCCTTGCGGCAGCGTGGTAAAGAGTTATGCTTTTGCCACTTCAATCCTTGCTCGATTCTTTCTCTTCCCCATCCTTTCCAAATAATCTCACATCAGAAGGGGATTAACTTATAAAAAAAGAAAGTTGTTATTAATTACGAAGGTGGAAACCCTAGTATTACAGCTGCAAAAATAGAAGAAAAAGAAATAACATTTTTGTTTACAGAGAAACCTTTCAAATTCAATTGTAAAGTTGTAATAAAAAAAAAGGGTAATAAATCTAAAACATTTTCGGTAAATTATAAATCTTTATTGTTATTTAATATAATAGGAAAAGTATATATATAAACTGTGAAAAATAATTTATCTATATTTACTCTCGGTTTAATTCAGTTAAATCTCAACAAATATCCGAATCTATTCTTAAGTCAAAGCTAACTTGATCTATTTAAATTGATTGGTAAAGATATATTTTAATAAAAAAAAAAAATAATAATAATAAACGATTTCAAATAAAAATAATAATAAAAAAAAGAAAAGAAACGGGATTAGACAAAAACGAATATAAGGAATTACAAGTTCGAAAATGCTTTCTTTTTTAGTCTCTTAAACTCTTCGATTGAAGTAAAATAGAAAAAAAAAATATTTGAAACTGCCTGATGTTGTTGGTCGATGTTTTTAGTGATTGATGGATACTTCTTGTAGTTCAGACTTAAAGATTATCATGGATAATCCGATAGTCAAGTGAGAGAAAGTGTAGGGAGAGGAATTCTTTTTTCTTCTTCTTGTTTCCTTTTCTTCTAGGAAGACAATTTTGTGATTTTCTTAAAGACAAACTTTGTTTGATTCGTTGGAGAAAATAGTTTTTTTTTTTTTTTTTTTTGTAATACTTGATAAATTGCAAGAGAGGATTTATATCAATCAATACGTCTTACTAAATTAAAATATAATTTATCAGATTGGTAAAAATAAGATACTAACTGTTTTTTATATAAATTTCATTAATAATAATGATGAAATATATGTGTTGTATATTTTTCATTTCGTGTTGTTTTTTTTTTTTCCTCCTCTGAAGTTGCTGATACTTTCGTAAGTGATTAATATTGTACAAATTTGATTTTTGGAGATTTTTACAGGAACTAAATGCCGTTTTGATAACTTGGTTACATTAATTAAGCGTAATTTTGCTTTTTCGAGGACTATTACAGTAATAAAACGTCACTTTGTTGCTCCAGATGTTGTTGCAGTTACTGCTACTAAGCACCGTTTTGTTTCTTTTCAGCTATTACAACAAGAAGTATAAAACAGAACATTTCCCCGTTATAATAATTACTTTGCCATTTCTTCCACTGTTATAATAACAAAGCATCATTTTTGCTTTTAGTAAATGTTATACAGAGAGTAAATAACGCTATTTTCTTTCTAAATGCTAAGATATTATGGATTTTATGCTATTATAACATCAATTTTATAAGATTTTAAAACTACCATCAGCAAAAGTTATATTAATATGACAAATATCAACTGCAATGCTTACTTACTAGTGATAAATTACAATAATAGCACTTTTAGTAACTTGATACTAATATAATAACCAAGCTGTTATTGAGCTTCTAATGCTATTATCGCCAACAAAATACTGCTTTCGATATCTTTTCTCTAATAACCTTTCGTTCGTCTCATATTAATCTACCTATAATAACTGATAATTCTCTTTTCTCACTCTAAACTAATCCATTCCAATGCGATCTAGACTTTGGTTATTACTATAAAAACACATCATGCAACTCCATTAACACAGGCTTTATTATTATTATTTTTTTTAATAATAGTATTAGCT
This sequence comes from Centruroides sculpturatus, assembly GCF_000671375.1. Classification (NCBI taxonomy): domain Eukaryota; kingdom Metazoa; phylum Arthropoda; class Arachnida; order Scorpiones; family Buthidae; genus Centruroides; species Centruroides sculpturatus. Next base: position 551,871 of record NW_019384674.1, read on the forward strand.
TACTTCATAATCATCCTTCATAACATCCTTCAAGAGACTTTATTACAACTGCACAGTACATGACTGGGGTTCTTTAAATTAGACATTAATACAAAAGTAAACGAGCGTAGACAGACAAATACGCGAAAAAAAGCCCTCCCACGACCTTAAGATTTATTATAATTTACTTAATTGATATTATAACCTATTAATAAAAGAATGTAATTAATTTAATTAGAAAATTACCGGGTCAGATTACACCAATGCTATTTACTGTATTCTGTTTAGACTTTATTCCAGAAGACAAACAATTTCATTAATTAAGATGCATTCAACAAGATTAATTCGATTATGTTCATTAAATATGCTATAATTATTTATTTTAACAATTATCTTATGCAGCATACATTAATTATTTTAACATATATAAATTTTTGTCGCGTAAAGAAATAATCTATAATTTTTTTATTTATATTTTAAAATGTTCTATATATATACATTATTTAAAAAGTATGATAAATTCGTTGTGATAAAAGACAATAAGTTTATTTTGTTAACATTATTTTCGAGCAAAGGTAGTTAATTCCTATTGATTGACGAACAATAAACGAATTTCCTTCCTTGACATCAATGATTTCGGTTCAAATGTGATTTCATTGATTTTTGCTGACGTAACTATTGAGTGAAATGCGTTTTCCACCATCTGGATTGTAAATGGACAGAATTGATCTTTTATCTGATTTAATTTATTTTGATCGTTGGTGGTTTAGTTAAAGTTAACTTTATAATAGCTCATTTTTTTTTCATTTTAATAGTTTGTTCGACGATTTTTTTAACAGAGAACATTACATTCTCTATTTTAAAAAATATATATATTGTTTTCTTTAATTTAGTAAGCGTTTAAATCATTTTTTTCACATTTTTAAACATCAGTATTCATCGAAAATAAGAGTAAAAATTTGTTTTTCGAAGAAATACATCAAATTTCTTGGCTCTTGAATTTAACAATAACTTTTTTTCACCTCATTTTCTTTTGCTCTTGAAAGTCAACAAATAAGTTGTTTTTTTTTACCTCATTTTTATCGGTTTTTTTTAACATTCAAACACAATTTTACACCAAAATTCCGGCGAATAAATCTCAATAATCTGGGCACAAAAATGCAATTTCGGTCGCTTCGGTAACTTATTTTTACATCACTCATAATCTAATTTTTTTTCCTCCCTTCGAAAACCACGATGAAGCAAAATCAAAACAATTAAAATTCCTATTTAAGCTGTCTGTCATGACTGAAAAATGCATGACTAACAACCTTCTTATATGTAAAACGTATGTAACAATCTCCTTGATCTTAACTCCAAACCCACTCGTAATTAAATATTGTATATGTAACCTTAAAGATATAAAATTAAAAAATATATATTATTATTATTATTATTATTTGCATTTTACAAGAAAGGAATAATCGGAAATTCGTAATAACAGAAGTTTTCCATAAATTTTATCATCAGGAGGCTCAGCGATGAGGGTCTGAGGTCGTCGATTAGCACACTATGTCATATCTCGTTAATTAGACTTAATTAACATAATTAACTTTGGCCATCCGGTCTTATCTCGGAAAGATAGGAAGGTTAAAATAATTATCACGAGCATTAAAGGAATAAAGAGGAATACAAAAATTGTCTACATTGCTCCTTTAAATAAAGCAATGTTAAGTGAATGCAAATCTTTTGTGTGTCCGTTCATCTTTATGAAGATATCATCTGATAAATGGTTTTGTCTCTCTTATCTTAATTTTTAAAGATTGAAAGATTTTTCCCGAGAAAACGAATGAGAAATTTCCCTGTTTAAGTAGAAAGGAAATTTTCTGCTTATCGATTTTTCACAATGACTCATTATCGCCGAGAATGAGAACAATATAATAAGTAAGGAAAAAAAAATAACTGTTTTTTTGTGAATTATTTAATTTTATAATTGTTCTTATCATCGATTTGTTTAGAATATATCTTAAGCCTGTTATAGAATCTTCAATAAAGTATATAAAAACATACATTATGTCGATATTTTGTAACAAATTTTATGTTTAAAATATGATATCGATAAGAATATTGAGTTGCAAGTACTATCGACTCGTGTTATATAAATAAATAAATAAAAATTTGCTGGTACAAAGTTATGCTTTGTATTAATATTAATACAAAATATAATATTACATTACTTTGTTATGTTTCTTTAAAAATACAAACAAATTATTATATGTCTGATTATATTGGTATGTTAAAAATGCATATATAAAATGATCAAAATGCAACGAATGTGAGTTTTATCATCTCCGTAACCAACAATTAGAGTATTTTAAAATGTTTAAGCACGACCCCGAGACATTTAAATGTATTATTGCCCATTAACCTACCTAAATTGCAATTTTAGATGACACGCAGCACGATTTTGCGACGCCTTGCATAATCAAAATCATAATATTTTATCAGTGAATTTAAAAGAAATTTTATTTGTTAATACTTTTTATTGAATTTCGCTGAATGCTTTATGTTTAAATTATATTATCATTGCCAAGAATTAAAAAAATATATATATATATATAGGCTATATTCATTCTATATGGTATCATATTAATTTCACATATTGCAAAAACTATCTCCTGGTATACTTAGATTGTTTCTTAAGTATTATTATATTAAAATTTCTGCTTTTTTTAGAGATCGAATTTATCCAAATTATGAAATTCTTTCATAAGATGTTTGTTAGTGAGTCTAAGGAGTGATAGTTCCTTCGCATACGCAAACCGGACAGATGGGTTCAATGCACCAACAACGTCTGGAAAGTCCAAATGAAGTAGACACACCTGCTACAAATCTCTTGTCTTCTTGAAGCTCCAATGTATGGGCGTTCACGGTTTTCTTTCTTATATGCATACAATGTTTTATCATGAATGCACAAAGCTCCCGTGCAATTGGCTGCATCGTAATATATTAATAGTGTAATGCAAATTTAATTATCCTAGAGAATAATCAACATTGTGGTAAAAGTAACTTATCTATTTTACGAAAAAATCATAAAAGTTTTTAATACAAAAATTCTTTATTTTCCCTCTCTTCATTGTTACATAAAGAATTTAGTAATGCTGCACCCCTGTGTTTTGCATATTTTAAACTTTAATAAGATTTACTTGTATAAGATATATTTTATAAAATTATTAATATAATGAGAAGAAAATCCATAAAAATTTAAGAAGATATTGCCGATAGTGAAATTTAGTTTCATATGATAATTTTCTGAGAAAAATCCAAAAAGCTTTCCGTGTATAACGTATCTAGCGAGACATTATTGAATAGTTTTTTTAAAAAGGATAGCGAACACAACATACAAGGCAGGGCAATCATGTTGAGAAATTTAACGATGTTTCACTCCACATTGATTCAGCGGGTGGTTAGTCGTTCGATCCATGACAGCAAAGATGTTAACAATATTGCCGCCAATAAGTGAGGAAATGCCCGAAGGTGGAAAGAGGTGGATGGGTGTTCGTGCTTACAGCTGAAAAGAAAAGAAAAAGATAGGAAGAATGATCGGAAAGGAACACGTTAGTTGTGATTTACAACGGACATTTTCACCAACCAGCAAATATTTGCTACATCACAGAACATGCATCTGCTACAACGTGTATTTTTCACATCGTTGCTTATTACTAAACTTCTAAATTTTCTTGATAAACTCGACACTTTACTAACCTCAAAAAGAATAAAGAAAAAATATAAATTTTTCAACTAAGTTTTTCCTTTGTGGTTCGTGAAGATCTAAATTTTTATTTTAAACGTTATATACTCTTAGTTTTTTTTTATTATATAAACTTTATATAAATTTCAATCCGAAACCAATCATTAGATTTTAATATTACATTTTAAGTATTCGTACAAAATAACAAATGTTTCTCCTTTTATTTTTTGCATAAATAAGAACTTTAAAATATACAAAAACTTTACCTTATATATATATATATAAAAGCTTGTAATTATAAAAGGAAGATTACAAAGAACTGAAGATGTATATTATGAACGTATTTTTGTTAATATTTAAAAATTTTTATCGTAATTTTCTTTAGTAAAAGTGTTATAAACTTTTAATGTTTTGATCTTTGTAATTTCTTACTCTACCCAAATTAAAAGTTAGACTTTTATTAGTTAAATCTTTATAAAGTCTGTAGAAGTTAGCCGATTGTTACTTTTTTTTTAATTCTTGCAATAACTAAACTGAACTTTCTTAATAAGAGCCTTGGCTATACGAATTCCTATAATTATTGGCTTAAGTCTCGTTACTTTTCTTTTCTAAACCATAACCTTTGCTTTTCTTTATGTCTTTTGTAATGACTTAATGACTCTCTTTTTAAAAGTATTAACACCTTAGTTATTATATTTACTCGGTTTTATAGTTTAATCACGTTATAGAATAAAATTGTTTATAGCCTAAATTCTAATTTTAAAAAAATCAAGAAAAAAAAAGGGGAGAGAAATTCTTTTGAATAGATTCATTGGGATACAAGCCAGCTGTTTTGTTAGGAATTTAATCTTTCCGGTATTTCGACAACTTTCTTTATCTTGTGCCATACGTTACAGTCAATTACTGTTTCTTTTTCACACTTGAGACGTAACATTTTCCCATTTCAATACTAAACTGAAAATAAATTGATTTTTTATTATTTTTTTTTTCTACTTATTCTAAAAAATTTAAACCATAAAATAAATAATTTTTATATATTTTTCGCGAATAAAAATCTTAAAAAAAAAAGATTTTTTTTTTTAAATTTTCATGCGTTATAGAATTATCACACATTTTACTTTAAATTAGTAAAATGTTGAAGAATTTTAAATGAAAATCGTGTGTTTTTGAAAGGTGGAATCGTTACTCGATTTTTGAAACATCTAATTTAATTTTTAGATAAGATAAAATTAATTAAAAGTTGTTTTGGTTTCTCTTAGAGTAGACTAGAGTCAGGAAATTCAGGACGTTACTCCTAGACTCTCTCTCATCAATCCGAAAACCGGTTCCAACATTTCTTTACTATAATTCTAATGGTCTCTCACCACTACTAGCAAATTATGGATGTCCGGATGCTTCTATAGCAGTAATGGCGCCTTACACAGGTGGTTAAAGTGTGCATAATTGAAAGAATGTGAGTTAACGAGAAGAGTGGAAACGTCACTTAAACTCAATTCCCGTCTCTTCTAGAGAAATTTTCTCTGATTAGAACCATCGAATGGGCTTCGATTGAACGATTGTAGATAAGAATTGATTGATATATCGAATATAAGATGAATAGGGATTGGTTATTATGATTTCAGAGATTATATTCCAATTTGACCTCAGTTGATAAGGTTTTTGGTTTGGATTGAACCTTTAATACCCATTTAAAAGTAAGTAATTAGTAAAGAGGTATTGCTATAAACGCTTCTAGTGATGCCAAAGTCTGATATAAGATTTTTAATACTTTTATACGAGTCAAGTTTGAGTTGAATACCCTCGTGGAATCTTTAAATGACGTCAAAATCGAGTTTAATAAAATTAATTTCTTAACACGCTCTCTCTCTCTCTCTTTCCATATATAATAATGTTTAATATACGAATAAGATTTATATTAGCGGTCATAAATGAATTTTAGAATTTTTCCAGTAAACAGATCGATAAACACGTAAAATGCTTAACATAATGAAAATTATAAATTAATTTATTATCTCATAAGAAAAGTAAATTCGAATCGTCTTTAATAAATTTGTCTGTGCCAACAATTAAATAAACAGAGAGGAGGAGGAAAAGGAAAACAATGTAAACAAAGGAATTTAAGAAGAAAAAAAAAGAATCGCAAAGTTATGTAAACAAATTTGTTTAGATAATAGAAAAATCATTAAAAAGTTAATATTTGATAAGTTAAATCCAACAAATACCGACGGCACCTCCATACTGAAGTGGTTTTACACGTGGAATTACCTGCCAAATAAACGTTATGACATTTCTAGCAAAAAAAAAAAAAAAAAATAGCTGCCGGCTCTTTCTCTACGCCTGACTAAACTAACCGACATACGCTAGGACACGACATGATTGATCGATCGATCATCCTGTCCTAATAAGTATTTTGACGACCTGATTAAAATTTATATATATGTTTATTTATTTTATTTATAAGTTTAGTCGAGTCCATTTCAATAGCTCGAGAAGGTGCATAAATTTCTTGATAAACTTAGTGTTCTTCTTGTTCCCTTTCTTTTCACATGCAGACTATAATCTGAGAAAAATAACACATGCCTCATTGGGGGGAGGAGTTAAAACGCACGAGATGAGAAAGTCAAATTGCGTGAAATAAAAAGTGTATTAAGTGAAAGGAAATATGCACGTGTGTGTGTGCATGTGGAAAAGTTAAAAACACACGACGAAGCACATAAAACAGGAAAAAAAAAACTAGCATAAATAGCATTATATTTGATGAATTTCGTATATATATACTGTATAGCAAAGCACACGAAACTGAGATTTTATAATAAAAGTGCATGAGAGGAAAGAAAGTTAAAACGTGAATTTCAAAAAAGAGTAAATTTAAACACGATATAAATGATAATAGTAATTGTAAATAGCTTAATGTATAAAGAAATCGATGTGTATAAAAGTAATAATAATTAAATGTAGTAAATAGGAATATTTAAATTGGAAGAGTGGAAGAATTTTAATTAACAAATCTTTGGGATATTGTGAAAAATCAGAAAAACACATCACGGATCGATTTTGAACGATAGATTCTTCGCGATCGTCACGCTTGTCTCGGGTTTTCTTTCCTATCATCCGTCAAATACGGTTTTCTACACATTTCACCTATTTTCTGGTTTGTAGAAAACGTGAAAAGGTTTTCTCTATCCCTTGGTGGTTATTTACACTTTTAAAATTGAACGAATTTTCGCTAAAAATAAGTCTCGTTACTTTTCTTTTCTAAACCATAACCTTTGCTTTTCTTTATGTCTTTTGTAATGACTTAATGACTCTCTTTTTAAAAGTATTAACACCTTAGTTATTATATTTACTCGGTTTTATAGTTTAATCACGTTATAGAATAAAATTGTTTATAGCCTAAATTCTAATTTTAAAAAAATCAGGAAAAAAAAAAGGGGAGAGAAATTCTTTTGAATAGATTCATTGGGATACAAGCCAGCTGTTTTGTTAGGAATTTAATCTTTCCGGTATTTCGACAACTTTCTTTATCTTGTGCCATACGTTACAGTCAATTACTGTTTCTTTTTCACACTTGAGACGTAACATTTTCCCATTTCAATACTAAACTGAAAATAAATTGATTTTTTATTATTTTTTTTTTCTACTTATTCTAAAAAATTTAAACCATAAAATAAATAATTTTTATATATTTTTCGCGAATANAATGTTCGTAAGCAATGTTAATGAGAAACTTGACATTGCAATTTCTTAACTGGAATTGATTCATTGATGATTTTTGATTATGCCATTTACCATTATCAGAAATTATAAAGATCTTATGCTAATTAAACATTTTCTGCTCTTTATCAGATAATATAATGTATTGGCTTTCTTCATTTATGTTTAGTTTATTTTATATTCTCACGTTAAACAGTTTATGCTTGCTTTTCCTATATTTTAAGTTCTTTTTTTTTTCTTGTACCATATTAATTAATCTTTTTAATTACAGGATATAAATTTAACGTTTTAAAATGAATATTTCCGAACGAAATCTTAAGATTTTATAAGTACACGTACATTATTAGTGACAGAAAACAGAGTATATGTTATCATTTCCATCATTTCTTATCGAAAATTGTCTTCAAAAATTAAATACTTATTAGCTTAAAGAGATAGAAGATGAGAGAGAAAATATAGTTCATATACGATGTTTCAATCTAGTTAATCAGACATTGCACTTAGTGAAGAAGATACCATCTTTCATTTGGTTCATTCTTATATCTTACTGTCAGATAGGAGCAATACAGTGTAAGCTTAATTGAGTTTGATAAAGTATCTTTGCGAGAACATCGTAAATGTAGGATTAATTACAAGGATGAAAACCAACGAAAGGGAAGGGTATCCATCGGTTACTTTTGTCAGTCGAGTTATTATCTTTCTTTTTCTTTTGTCTTATGAAGGGAAGACATCAAATCGAAATGTTGTTTGGATAATTGGAAGATGAAGGACGTTATCGCATTCGACTTCAAGGATGAAATATCTTCTACATTAAGAAAGGAAAAAAAAAAGAAGAAGAAGAAGAAGAAGACATAACTGAGTTTTGCGCTTTATTATAAATTATTATGCTTATCGACTTTTATCTGACTATCTCATTTTCGAGATCGAGTTAAAGAGAGATGATGCAAGCAAAAGGATGTTCGAATTATAAGGATTGTTAGATTAATTAGATTGATGATCGCTTGGATTGTTTGAAGATAATGAGCTTTTTCGGATCGTAAAGGAAAATTTTATAATCTTTTTTAAATGAAATTTTAATTGGAAGTTTATATTTGATGTTGTTTCAATTGTTACGAAGACATCTGTTTATGATTTTCTTGGTCTTAGTTAAATGCTTCGATAGTTTCTATATACCAAAAACAACGAAAAAGTTAATTGAAATTCTCTATATATTTATTAAAAAGTTATTAAATTTATATCAAGTTTAATTCTTAAACATATCATTGTATTAAATTATACTTTTCATTAAAGAAAATTTAATTATACTTATTTTTATTCAATTATTTTAAAGTTTATCTACGTTAAATAAAATAAATTAATTAAGCCATAAAATTGATAATTTTAGAAACTGCCAATATAAAAAGTTTTTATTTTTTTGCCAATTGAAACTTGACTGTTGTTAGCTTATGTAATAAAATAAAAAAAACTGTTTTTTTTTTTTGCTGTAAGGACCGCAGGTTTAGGTTATTGAAACTCTGGAAGTATGTCCGTATACTAGAATAACATTCTCGTCTTTGAAGAAAAACCAACGACCAAAAAAAAGGACAAAGTGTCTCCTGGGGTTTCCATGTAAGAATCTCATTCCTCTTGGGAGAACTTCGGCAACAGATGCGGCTTAACCATGGTCATATTTGTGAATGTCAACCTTTAAGCAGAAATTCTACCGAATTTACTTTTTCGAGAAAGTAAATGAGAGAAGATTATTTAATCTCGTTTAAAAGCCTTTTGATATTACTTAATTTATATTTTCTTAATATACTATACTTCATATTACGAAATAATTCAGTTTAAAAGTAATAAAAACTATATAAAGTTAAAGTTTAGGATGTATTTTTGAATGTTTAAGTATTCCTTTAACACTTTTGAATTGCTAAAATTGATTTCTACATACCTTCTTTTAGCTCTTGGATTTCAAAGCTATCGTATTCGTTGAAATCTAAAATTATCAATAGAGAATTTATATATATATATATATATATATATAGGTTAAGCTTTAAAGGTTTGTAAAAGCGAACCATACCAATAGAAAAATAGATTCGGACTTATAATAATAATAAAAAAGAAAAATTTCAAACAAACGTGTGCCGACTGTCAAAAATTTGTACAATCGAAGAAGATTTTGTGCCATCCATCGAATTGAAAAGAAGATAAACACTTTTTGACAGAAGCGCCCTACTGTGTAAATAGAGGGAACAAGCGTGTCTTTTGTAACACAGAATTTTCCCAAACTTCTAAATGAGTCGGATGATACATTTCTAACAAAAGATTTCCTGAATGTGGTCGTTATCCTCCCAAAAATCTTGTTTGTTACAAACCACTATCTCTATTGCACAGTCGATATTTCTTCACTTAAAGAGAGAGTAAAGTAATAGTAGAACGAGAGATTTCTTGATACATAAGTGGGGACTTTTTTTTTATTTTTATTTTATATTCATAGCATGGATCATTACGCGCGCACTTTTCCTGAATATAGGCACTTCTAGTCTCTCTCTCTCTCTCTCTCTCTCTAATCCCTCTTAAAAATTATTAAGTAGAAAGAGTTAAAGTATAGTTACGAAAATGCAAAAGAAAGTCTTACTTTTTCTTGCATAAAAAATTATTATTTTTTTTATTGTTTTAATACTACAAATGCATATTTTATATAACATAGATGCTGAATAAGCAAATTAACGGTTTATTAAACTAATATATTACGTTCTTTTTTTTTTTTAATTATTACTAAAGTTTCTTTTGTGTTTTAAACGTGATTATATTCAATTTTAGATGATAAATTAGTAAATTAATGAGCGAGAAATAAATAATATAATACTACGAAATGGGAGATAATTCAATGGAGAAAATCAAAATATTTCATTATCTCTGTAAATGTGAATGCATTTTGTAAATGATGCACTTCCATTTTCGGATACCTTTAAGCCAAATGTTATCATTTTAACATATGATGAGGATACAATATGTATAGCTATAGGTATATATATATATATATATATAATATAATAAAGTTATCATAAGTGTGTATAGGCTTCTAAACGGAAACCATTAGATTTCCTTTCAGAAAGTAATCGTTTTAGTTTGGTATCATCTTTCATACTCTCCAATTGGGACACAGAATAATGATCTTAAAACGATAAGAAATATCCTACATTTAGTCATAGGAAAGTAGAAACGATGGAATACTTTTAACTTTTGTTTTGTTTTCGAAAATTTCCTGAGGGAATCAAGCACTGAAACTTTTTAACAAACTTTAATATATTTTCAAAAATGTTGTTAAAAGTTTTAGAACTCGAGTTTAAATAAACTTGAAAGAGAAAATCGAATGTCTTTAGGATATTACGGCTCATTCAATTATTGCTATACATTATAAACTTCTGGGGTTTAAATTATTTTTTAAAAGTTCTTTAATATTGAATAAATTCAATTATTTTAATATTTATAAATTGCTTTAACCTTTATACTTAAGTTAAAATTATCATACATTTCCAATAGGGAATTAAAGAAGTTCTTTTTAAATTCATTACTTTTCTTCTATATTTATGATAATTTAATTCTTATTTTATCTTCTATGAAATTCTAATACAAAACTTAAAATTTTTTGGTTAATTTTATTATATTTTTCAATGTAATTATTTGCTTAGAATTTATATTTTGATTCACGTGAAAGAAAAAAAGACTTAAAAAAAGAAGAAGTTCAGAATTTATTGTCGAAAAAAGTCTTGATGTGTTGTTTCAGTTCCGCTCGAAATTCAGTTGAAAAGACTTCAAAAATAAATTGATCTATGTTCTCTATGGGGACAGAAATATTACTTTTAAGTCTGAATACATGGTTACGGTATTCAACTGGACATCGCGTGACCTGGAGAAAGAACCCAAAATCTGATTTCTTCTTCCATGTTAGATGGGCGTTGCCACATCCCTCTTATCGTGAAGAAATGAGATGATGAGGTATAGTACTTGGAAGACATCCCATGAGATGAGATCGTAATATTGCAAGAAGCTATGACAGTCAGCAGTAAAACCCGATAAGAAATTTTTATCTTGGTGCTATGTTGGTACCTCTTTCAATATTCTATCTCTCTCGCTCTCTCTTCTATCCCCCCTTTTATTTTCTTATCGCTTCCGTTTCTGGTATTCTCAAGCCTCCTTTTTCACTCTCATCATACTTTTCCTAGGTGGTCTATAAATTTTCGCTTGGTCTCAACCTGATGCCTTGAATGCCACCTGGGACCCAATGGATAATGATTCCTCCACTTCTTCAGATGGCCGACATGTCTTTGGTAAATTATTACGATTTGTTATCTCTTACTCGGTTGGATGCGAGAACTCTTCTAATATGAAACTGTCACGGTTCTTTGCTTCTCTCTTCTGGGAATCACACGTCACTTGTTTATACTCATATTATTATTATTTTTTTTCTTTTTTAAATCTTAGTTTTGTCGCATTTTCCTACTTTTAAATGTTTCTTAATATAAATTTTATTAAGATTATTAATGGCTAAAAAAGCAATGTAATTTCGTTAAAAGTACAATCGAATTTGTTTGTTTTTTTAGTACTTGATGAATGGGTCACAAACGAAATTATTTCCATCCCAATATTAACTTAAATTTATGGAAAAATGTATAAAATTTATAGCTCTGTTGCATATTGTTTCGCCTTTGAGATATGAAATTGTTATGTTTTACTTTACTAGATTTTTTTCCTACGTTCTCACTCACGTAACCAAGAAGCATTCAGGTGATTTTATTAAAAGGGGAGGACTCCATTTTTATTGTTCTCGAATAAAAAATGAAAAATTGCCTAGATTATTCTTTCCTTTTTTATATATATATTAAAAAAAAAGTGCAATATGAGACCATACAAAATTATTCAAACAAAACTTTAAGACGTGGTTCAAATTTTTTATTTTTATTTTTATTATTATTATTTTTAACGAATTTAATCATGTTATTTATCTAGGTTAAATATTTCTAAGATGTTATTATTAATGGAATTTCTTTTAAATTTTCTAGTGGAGAGACCAAAGTACAGAACAGCATACGCTTGCGAAGGTAGCGAACTTCACATTTCATGCGATGAAGGTCATTTAATACACCTTATCCGGGCTAATTATGGAAGGTTCAGTATAAGTATATGTAATGAACACGGATCATTAGACTGGAGTGTCGACTGCACTTCTCATAGATCCTATTATGTCGTATACGAAAGGTAAGAGAGAAATTTTATGGTTTAGTAAATATATTTCTAAGTAAAATAAATATTTATTTAAAGTTTAAAAAAAATTTTTTTACTTAAAAGAAAAATTTTTAAATGTTAAAATTTATT
>NW_019384674.1:565905-602618 GCF_000671375.1 Centruroides sculpturatus
TATATTACCTTAAAAATTTAGAAAGTTATTAATGCACCGAAAATGCACCAAGGAAAAAAAAATCCGACTTTAATTAATAACTTAAAAAATGTTTTTAATATTTTTTTTCCCTGTGTTAAATTAATAATGGGAAATTCTTCATCTATGTTTACGTCTATGTTTTAATTTTCTACTCGATTAAATAAATAAATAACAATTTTTCTCTTTTAAAATTTCACTTGTTAACATTTAACTATTTCAAAGTGATGCTGGAGATCGTTAATGTTATCTTTTACATAAAGTTTATTATAAAAGATGAGGATAAAAGAAACATAAAAATCTATTAACACTTAATGACTTTCATTTTAGAAGTGTTATACTTTAAAAGAAAGAGAAAATTCATTTATCACTAGTTTTATGACTTCAGTATTATTACTTAGGCATAGTAATTTTAAAATGTAATTTTAAGAAATTTTTTAAAAAAAATAATTAACTTTATTAATTAATTTTAATATTTTTCTGAGACGGTTATAAATTGCAAAATATATTTCTCTGCAAAATGTTTTTTTTAATGCTTTAGCTTGAAAATTTTTAGTTATTTTTGACACAAAAGCATGCATGTTTTTTTTTTAACTTCTCCCACCATAAAGTATTTATACACACTACCAGATAAAGTAATTTATTTTACCAATCTCCTTTGCTTCACTCTGCAAATAAAATAACTTCTGCACTGAGAAAACTGTAATTTCCTTCTACTATCTTTATTTTTGGTCAAATTCTTCAGTTTGGGATCGATAATGCACAAGCCACACTGCAAAAGGGAATCAACCAGGATGCTCTGTGCTTGAATTCTTAAACTCTAACACCGTCAAAGCTTTACCTCTTGACTAACTTTATCTCATTCGATCCAACTACGTATCATATACGTCGATTCTGTTCCAGATGTAGTCTCATGTCCAGTTGTACTATCGCCGTTACCAGCGAAACTTTCGGTGATCCTTGCCCGGGAACGTATAAGTACTTAGAAGTGCAATACAGGTGCATGCTAGGTTGGTTATTCTTTATGTATATGTTAGGTTAAGTAGCCATGTAAGAAAAAAAAAAGAAAGGGGAGTAATGGAAGTTAGCAGGAGAGACATTATAAAAAAAAGAAAATTTGATTTCCTCCTTTATCCTATGAGGATTCCTTCATCTAAATTCAAACCGATTTGTAAAGAAAAAAATTTCCTGGAGTAAAATTGACTCTCGGAACTTTATTCCATCAGTAATTTGCATGCGTAAATACATTTCTTTGACCGACGCCATTTTCCCAATGATCGAAGATAAACAAGGGACATTTTTTCCTGCAACTTTCTATTTCGCCCTTTGTGTCAAAAGTCGACTGAGAGAGAATCATGTTCCAATCTATTAAAGCTGTAGTCTGAAAGGAAGTTGCACCTTACCAGCATCCAGTGCTGTTTTTAACGATCCATGTCCTGATACACGAAAGTACCTCGAAGTCCACTACTTTTGTATGCCAGGTATATGTCACATATCCATGTTTCTCTCTCTGCATGTATGTTTATTTATATTAGACCGACTCTGGAAAGATTTGTATACTTTACATCCAATATTTATATAGATTATATTTAATTTTATTTAGTATTAATAATTTTATTAAGAAAATTTTTGCATGTTAAATTTAATTACGTATTGCATGCTTTATTTATTTATAAATTATTTTTATTAATTATTATTATTATTTTATAATTATAGTGTATTTTCTTGCATGTTAAGCATGTTTAAAGTAAGTTAAACCATTTAATATCTCTTTATAATGTATTGTATTATTATTGTAGATTCAACATCAACCACAACATCAACCACGATGATAACGACGACTACGTCGACCACAACAAGACCACCAATCATCATCCCAGTGACCAAATATCAAAGGCCAACCTCAACATCATCTTCAGTCATATCTGATGGCGATTCTAGTCGCTTTAAGCCTACAAATACGTCTACAACCTTATCCCATCACGAATCTTCTTACGTTATCACTGGATCAGAGAAAACTATTTCCTCGACTTCTCAAACACCCACTAAACTTCGTTCTTCGAGCACCGAATCCTTTAGGCCTTCTCTATTCGTTACAGGTAGAAAAAAAAAAGAAATTTAATTCATAATAGTGGAAGAAAAAATTATTTAATAACACTTTATATCAATTGTAGAATCATCAAATAGTGAAAGAACTCGAAGTCCCGATAGCACAAATGTTGATAAATTTAAAGGAATGTGCTCACCTGTACATTCGCGTACGTTGTTTTGGAATTGGACTAAAGCGGGTGAAGTTGCTGTACAAAGATGTCCAGGAGGTGCAATAGGTAAAGCTTATCTTTACAATTAAATTTAATTTATAAAATTATTATTAATTTTAACGTGATATATTAAATATTAACATTACCTTTTAGCACGATTCCACGTAATTAATTATAGTCTAAACTTTACGTTTATTGATAAAAAAAATTATATCTAAAAGTATTTTTCATTGAAACATTACGCTTTAAATTTGTTTTCTTTAATAATTTTAATTAGTTTGAAAAGTTTTTAAACAATTTTCCAATTTTTTTCCCCGTAATAAATTATTTAAAAAAAATTACTTCTATTATTTATTGCATAAGAAAAATTCTCTCAAACTTGGAAAAAGTATTTTAATCTACATTATAAGGGTAAAGATGTATTTTTTTTAATATATATTTTTTTTAATTGCTAAAAATGCTTCGGAAATCCATAAGCCATAATCTTGAGTGTAAAAGAGATACGCTTATCTTATTGTAAAAAGTAACGTGTTCAACCTGCGATAACACCAGGAAGGAAAAAATAATTAGTGATTATAAAAGAACATTAATCTGGTTCATAGAGTGGTTTTTGATTACTTTGTATTCTCCACCGACTTAAAAAAATATTTATAAATGGATCGATATTTTCTGAATTAGGTGAAGCAAAGTGGAGTTGTTCGTACAGTGATGTGACATGGACTCCAGCATCTCCAGACTTAAGCCAATGCAGTTCTGTATGGGTAGATAATCTCAAAAATAGGGTAAGTTCTTTTAAATTTATTGAAATTCATCTTGACAGTGGATTTAGAATAATTTTCAAAAGTAGCATTTATTACTGAAGAAAAGCTCTTACAAGATATGAAAGACTTTTATGACTTTAAAAAAAAATTTTATATAAAATAACATCTAGTTTTAATTCTTGTTTTGATATATGATGCACATATTAAAATTATTTAAATGAAAATTGANTCTTGTCTCATTAAATTCCTTTATCTCATTTATTCTGTTTACTTTTTTTAATCCGAAAATTTTCTTCTTTCTTTTTTTGTATATGACAACAAAAAACTCGTGTAAATTTATTCAAGTTAGAAATAAAAAAAAATCCTTAATATCACGTATCAGGTAACGTAATAATTTAATCTGGCTCGTCTCTCTCCACACTTTTCACGATCAAGATGCGTGCATATTCCGGGCGTTGCCATGCTCTTTAATTTGGCGGTATTTTGGGTGGTATACGTTATACCTAAATACTGCCAGACGAATATATATATATATGGATGTTTCTCCCGGATCCATTTGTCACTATAGAGACGACGGGACTGGTTGTGTCCGAAAGAAGTGAAAAACGACTACGTCATCCTGTGAAACGTCTTCGAAATTTTTTGTCATTAATATTCTTGCCTATCCTTAATGTGCCACAATATCTGGTACTCGGCTGCACTAAAAGTAATGGGTTGCTTTTTAATGGAAAAATCTTTCCTTGTTACCTTATAAGAACCTTTTTTTTTAAAAGTTTGGAATGAAAAACAATATATATAAAACCACAACAAGACCGCCAATCATCATCCCAGTGACCAAATATCAAAGGCCAACCTCAACATCATCTTCAGTCATATCTGATGGCGATTCTAGTCGCTTTAAGCCTACAAATACGTCTACAACCTTATCCCATCACGAATCTTCTTACGTTATCACTGGATCAGAGAAAACTATTTCCTCGACTTCTCAAACACCCACTAAACTTCGTTCTTCGAGCACCGAATCCTTTAGGCCTTCTCTATTCGTTACAGGTAGAAAAAAAAAAGAAATTTAATTCATAATAGTGGAAGAAAAAATTATTTAATAACACTTTATATCAATTGTAGAATCATCAAATAGTGAAAGAACTCGAAGTCCCGATAGCACAAATGTTGATAAATTTAAAGGAATGTGCTCACCTGTACATTCGCGTACGTTGTTTTGGAATTGGACTAAAGCGGGTGAAGTTGCTGTACAAAGATGTCCAGGAGGTGCAATAGGTAAAGCTTATCTTTACAATTAAATTTAATTTATAAAATTATTATTAATTTTAACGTGATATATTAAATATTAACATTACCTTTTAGCACGATTCCACGTAATTAATTATAGTCTAAACTTTACGTTTATTGATAAAAAAAATTATATCTAAAAGTATTTTTCATTGAAACATTACGCTTTAAATTTGTTTTCTTTAATAATTTTAATTAGTTTGAAAAGTTTTTAAACAATTTTCCAATTTTTTTCCCCGTAATAAATTATTTAAAAAAAATTACTTCTATTATTTATTGCATAAGAAAAATTCTCTCAAACTTGGAAAAAGTATTTTAATCTACATTATAAGGGTAAAGATGTATTTTTTTTAATATATATTTTTTTTAATTGCTAAAAATGCTTCGGAAATCCATAAGCCATAATCTTGAGTGTAAAAGAGATACGCTTATCTTATTGTAAAAAGTAACGTGTTCAACCTGCGATAACACCAGGAAGGAAAAAATAATTAGTGATTATAAAAGAACATTAATCTGGTTCATAGAGTGGTTTTTGATTACTTTGTATTCTCCACCGACTTAAAAAAATATTTATAAATGGATCGATATTTTCTGAATTAGGTGAAGCAAAGTGGAGTTGTTCGTACAGTGATGTGACATGGACTCCAGCATCTCCAGACTTAAGCCAATGCAGTTCTGTATGGGTAGATAATCTCAAAAATAGGGTAAGTTCTTTTAAATTTATTGAAATTCATCTTGACAGTGGATTTAGAATAATTTTCAAAAGTAGCATTTATTACTNAATTTTGATTTTAAATTAAAGAATGCACTATGATAAATAATTTTAACTTTTTTCTATTTATTTTTTGTTTAGCTGCCTCTTCTGGTGAATCAACTTCAGAATCTGATGATTCTGATTTTGATGATTCAAAATTCCATTCAGCAATGTTCATGCAAGTAAGTGTTATGTACTGGTAACTATATTGAAAAGTAGAATTCTTACTGAAAAATAATATTTGTAGTATTTTGTTTTTATTCTTCTGTCAATTTAATGAAAATTTTTATGTAATTAAAATAATTTTAAGTAGTTTTTAATTTCCTGGTTTGCAATCACAATTTTAAATACAGTAGAGTTCATTTATAATTATCTGTTATTTAATAAATCTTGGCTGTCCTCATTTAGATGTCAGAACAGCATTTTTTCCTTCTCATTTACACAGTACTACCATCAAAGATTTAAATTTAAACAAGTTTTACATAATGTTTTCATTATTTAAAGATAATTTTAGGTTTATGTAATTAAAATAATTTATATTTCAGATCGAAAGAGGAGATTCTGTAGTTAGTATTGCTGCAGAACTTGGAGTCATTACTCGTAATAAAGTACTTTACGGTGGAGACGTTAGCCAAACGGCGCAGATTATGCATAGATTAGTTGAAAAAATGGCTGATAAAGTGCAAGACGTTCCCGATGACAAACAACGTCATCAAGTACTTCAAGAATTGTTAGAGGTAATAATTTAATCAAAATTTTGACGTTGCTTAATTTGATATGTTATATCTCATCTCAAGTTAAATTTACTGATAAAAATTAAAAAAAAAAATGTAATTTTTCAGATAATATTTTTTGTTGTCTAACCTTTCTGATAAGATATTTTCAGATGATGGTTAACTCATTTTAGAAAATTTTGTAGAAGTTTTTAAAATAAAAATTCCACATATATTTTCGCTTAAATAGATAATAATTATATGTTATAGCATTTTTCTTATTTTATCTTTAGTTAAATTAAATAAGTTATGGCAAATGATAGAAGAGAAGCATTAATTTTCTATTAAATTTCCATTTTACTTATATTAAATATTCATTTTTTAACTTTTTAAAAGTATTTTGTTATACATTAAATTGCATAATATTAAATTCCATTAAAAATGCTAATTAGAAGAAGAAAAGCATTTTTATAAGAGAGAAATTCGAGGTGTTTTTTTTTTATTTTTTAAGTAAGAAAATTCTCATAAATTTTACATAAATAGAAAGTGTTAAATTACCTATACGAATTCTGTAAAATACATTATCTGTTGCGGGTTATTTTTTATAAAAATTATAGAAAATTAATTATTTTTTTAAGATGCGTAAACCGTGTTAAAGTTATTAAGTTGACTTATCGTTATATACATCGAGTATAATGTGTAGAATAATTGTTCAGTTGAATGCATCATTTAACTGCTTTTCGGATGTTTGACTTTAAACAGAAAATCGAGAATGCCAGGCGGAAAGTTAAAAAAGAAAAAAGAACAGCATCTTCAACATCATTAGTGAATGACGTGCTTAGAAAGTTGGTTTAGAAAGAGACAGTTTTCGGTGATTACAAGGCCGTCAACATTTCAGGGGTGATATTTTCGGAATAGTAGATACACCGTTTGACTTAGTACACTCCAATGTTCTTGCTGTATTTTTGTGAAAGTAGAGATATACTCACCCCTGCTAAACTAACCATAACCAAAGTCGGTATTTCGGTAAAAGCATTCCGCTCGTTGAAGCTTCATTAAAGATCTTTCTACCAGACAGGTTTTTAACAGATGTAATTCTTTATCTTTAAAAAAGAAAATGTCGGAACATTTATTTTCATCTTAACATAATGGAAATTTGAGAACTCTTTACGTTTTCTTATATTATTGATTTTTTTTTTTCTGTATCGATTCTATAGGTATTCTTTTATGTATAATACATATCAATTTGTCTATCCGAATAACAATATAAATAAATTAAAAGATGAGTAAATGATAAATTAACCAAATGATTTACCAATGCTATCAGTAGGATTTATTCTTTATCTTAGATGAAATAAAGATTTAATAAGCTTAATGAAAATACTGTATTAACACCACGTTTGATTTATTGTTAAAAATTTAATAATTAAAATATATAACGGGAAAAGTTTCTTTATTTTAATGTTGAATTCATATATTAATAATGAGTTAAATAATAAATTACTGGATAGAGTTAATAAATTCATTTTTTTTTTTAATTTTTAGTATTATTATGTTAATTTTGCAATTTAAAATTGCTGTTTCAAAAATTAATTAAATAAGAATTGTGAAATAGTTAATGAAAAACGGGGATGTTCTTTTGAATTAATTTGTATAAAGTCTTTCAGTTTATTATTATAAAAATAAAAAAAAGTAAAAATAACTCTCGGATCAATGTATAAATGCAGCATCTTTTGTTCTCTCTTCTATCGTTAATAAAACAATCAAAAATAATATACAGTACTCTTTCATATTTGAATACAAAAGATGACAACTTGTAGAATTTCGGAGAAATGT
The DNA here is from genome assembly GCF_000671375.1 of Centruroides sculpturatus. Taxonomy (NCBI): domain Eukaryota; kingdom Metazoa; phylum Arthropoda; class Arachnida; order Scorpiones; family Buthidae; genus Centruroides; species Centruroides sculpturatus. The sequence goes on from NW_019384674.1 coordinate 573,539, forward strand.
TGACATTGATTACCTTTTCATTAATTAAAGATATTGAAAAATACTTCAAAATATTTAATTTAACATTATTAAATGAAAACTGACACCTGTTTGTTATTACTACATTTTCTTTCTCTACCTAAATTGTATTGTAGAAAAATTTAATTACATTATAATTTTTATCAAATATATATCTTATAATTTAATAGAAATAATTATATATTTTTAATTTTTATTTTTATATAGTCTGTGACTGAAGTTAGTAGTAATCTTTTGGAAGAAGATCATAAAGAATCTTGGGGTGATTTATCTAGTGTAGAGCAAAAACACGTTGCCTCTATGATATTAGAAAATTTAGAGCAGAGTGGATGGATGTTAGCTACAGCTCACAAGTCCAGATATCATTTTAGGAGAGTTGAGGGTAACATATGTAAGTATTTTATTTCATTTAAGAACCGTTATACTGTTATTATTGCTTAGTTAGAGCTAGTAAACTTTTAGTTTGAAGGAAAAATTCTGTGCATTTTTTTTTACAAAATATCCATTAAAATTCGTTTTATTAAAAAAACTTTATCATAAAAAAATTTTTCAACGATATATTTTTCGAAAATTAAAAAAATAAATAAATAAATAAAACAAAAATATCTCTACGAACTCTTCTAGGATTTACTTATAAATATTTACAGCATTTTAAAAATGTTCTTTTTCATTTTAAATAATAGCTATGAGTGATTTTATTCCTTTATATTCGATTTTCCTATTAAAATGTACTATATGACAGTTTTATTATCAAACATTAGAATTGCGACTATCATTCAATGTATCCTTTTTAGTATAAGCCCAGATCGAATTTTTATCCTTTAGGTTGATCCTTCTTGCAAGGAAATACCAAAATATGAGCTCCTTAGAGACTTCTATTGCTTGGAGGTATCAGAATGTAACTCCTTCAAATAAATCCTTTCTACTAAGAAGCAGGAGACATTCAGATCTATCATATATATATATATATTAAAATCGTGTAGTTAGTTTTCGAGAACATTTACTTACTTTGGTAAAGATCTGAGAGAAAATTATCTTTTTTTTTTATTATTATTTTTTTTAATAAAAGAAGTCGATATATATTTTGTATATATGACATTAGAAAATTTACTCCGATCACGTTTTCCTTTCATCGAGAATCTTTCAAAAGAAAAAATTCTCATAAAAATTAAAGACCTTTCTTCAGATTTTTTCAGCTATAATATCTCGCATCAGTGAAAGTCGAGACGACTCGAAATGGCTAAAGAATCTCGAAAATCGCTAAAAAAAAAAAAAAAAAATTAATAAATCTAAGGATTAATGTCTTCTAAAGGTAGCAATATCCTTCTAAAAGAGGACACAAGCTGTTAATTATAGAATATGCACACATTTTTAAAGCAGCTAAATGTCGAAAGATCATAAAAGAACGATTAAATTTTCTTTTAATAACAACTCTAAAACGATTTAATTATTATTATTTTTTCTACTGAAATGAACGTTCTTTTATAGTAAATATTTTAGATTAATTTCATTCTACTAATTTTGCTTTAATTGATTAAAATATTATCCAATTAAAGGATACGTTTAGATAATTAAAATTTACAAACCGAATCGATTATACGTTTTAAAAAAATTATTTATTTTGTATTTTAAATTAAGATTTTCGTGTGTTTTAATTAAAATATATAAGTTATCTTCGCAAAATTCTTATTCTTCCTATCTAAATTAAGGGAAGGGGATGTTATTATATAAGCGCTTTCACTTATATGGTGAAAGATCCATTTCGGAGAGGCACATTACTCTCTAATATTTTATAACTATAATATATTTCGTGTGTAAGAACTTCAAAAAAAAAGTTCATGCTGCATATAAAATATTAAGCTATATACAGAAATTTTTGGAAGCTTTTAGAGTACCTATAAAGCTTTAAACTTTTATATCGGCGCTTTCATCGTTGATAAAATAATAAAAGAAATAAATAAATAAATAAAAAATATTTTTGATCAGTTGACAATCTTCCATATATATATATATATATATATATCTAAGAATTGCATCCTTTAAACATTATCCCGATAAGGAATACATTTATTTATTTATTTATTTTCTATCGGTTTTTAAATACGTTTCATCCATTTACTAAGGTTACCAATGAGGCAAAAAAGAAAAATTTGCTCTGAGTGTGCCTTGAATCTGTTCTCTCTGTTGGAAGCTTTTACATTTCCCATTCAGTTCGCCTTAAGGATCATTCAAATATGACATCCGCACTTGGAAGGAGGATACGTAAAAATTTTGTGATAGATTGTGATGGGGATGTAAATAAAGGTATTCCTCGTATAACACGGTAGATGCGTTGCGAAAAAGTGCCGTGTTATGCGAATTCGTGCTATACGAAACAAAGAACTAATACAAAACATAGGGCTACGTTTCAGAAGTTAGCAAAAGTATACTGTTGTTTTTTATTACTAAGAGAAATATATTTATTAAACAATCAATAATTTATTTTCAATTAATAATTAACTAACAAGCACTGTTAGTATTAAAAGCACTGTTAATATTAATTTTAGTTAAACGAGGGAGTTTTTTTCTTTTTTCTTAGTATCGTCATTTTTTTTTTGTTGGTCTTTATCAGAAATATCAGCAACGTCTTCATTTTTTTTATTTTTATCATAATTTTTTGTGATGACGAAATAAAAATATGTTATTAATCGATAATTTGTTATAGCAGGTCGCGTTTGTTTAGTCGAGTAACGAGCGATTTTTTTCGAGAATTTGTGCTGGAATAAGTGTTGTTCCAGTACCGAGATACCGTTGTATTTCTTTCGTCATTTTTACGAACGATTATTGACCTACGGTTTAAAAAACGTTTAATAACACTTATCTAAAAATGCTTAAATAAACTGTACTAAATACGAAGATTAATCTATCGGCTTTTTCATAACGTGGTGGATTTAAAACAAAATATGGTGGCAGTCTTAAGGGCTACTGGTGGTTGGTTGGTTGATTATGATCTGGTCGGGCTTGAGCTTCTAGGCTATGCAGCCCCGGCATAAGAGTTTAGTTTAAGGGCTAAAGTCTGAAAGCAACGACAACGACACCTGGTTGATAATAAAATTTCTTTCTTGTCCTAGCTTTCTTAGCACTTTTCATTAAAGGAAACCTGACGACAAACACAAAATAATTTGAAAATTTCAAAATTCTAAAATCCATAGGCACGCGTGCTTACTTGAATAAAAGATATATTTATCGAATAACGAAGTTTATTCTTAAAAATTGTAAAATTTTGTACGGAGAATTTCCANAAATGTTTTTTTTTATTAACACTCGGTACTTTATTAAATTTAGGTTAATGGAAAAGTTCGTGTAGTTTTGAAGCCACTAGTTAAAAAGATGCCCCTAATTGGTGCTGTCACAGTATTTTTCTTTAATAATCCTGTAAGTATTCTTCTTAAATGTTTAAACATTGATAATTTAAATGAAACTTATTTCTAAATATTTGTTTCCTAATGTATAAAGACTATTGTTATATATATATATGTATATATTTTTTTCTTTAATTTAAATTAAATTATATATCATTTTGATTAGTTCGGTTTATATTGGTTTAGGAGATTATGTTAAGCTGTTTCAAATGGTTTTAGGTTAAGCACTATGGTGTTATGTTACGTTGTTAGATTAGAATATAATAGGGTTATGTGAAATTCGGTAATGCGAGGTTAATGTATGTCAGGTTAAGTAATGCGGATTATACTATAATTAGATTGTCTTAGGTTAAGGCAAAGGTCAGCAACCTTCTTGTCAGTCGAATGCTATCAGAAAGTGATATGATAGATTTACAGATTTTTAATACTAAATAAAACAATGTAATTGCTCTAAAATATTGTTGTTTATGTTTACAAACATAAAATAAACAATAGTGAATTTATTTCAAATACAACTAAATATGTATTAATAAAATCAACGTAGAGTTCGCGAGCCATGTTATTTGTTAATAACAATGCCGTTTACAATGTAGAATAGTTTATTTAGTAATTAACAGGCAAAGCCTTTGAGTGGGAGAAACTGGATATTTTTCAGAGGAAATCACTATAGGCCCTAAGAAAACTTTGTACCTGTAGTGATTCCTATATTTATAAAATAAACTCTATTTTTACTAACACAAAATAAAATCTTTACGACTGTTTTTATTAACAAATAAACATTCTATGCATTTCATTTGTTCAATAAATGTATAAAATAAAGGCAAAAAGGACCCGCTAAAGAGGCAAAAGTGCCACACACAAGCTCTCGACAGCCCTGTTTACAGATGCTGAAAAGTGGGTTCTATATTTAATGTGTTGTTTCCAAGTATATATCATAGGAAAGAGCTATATCGAGGTTTAGAAATGTTACGTTTAGTCATTTCTGTGGTTAGGTAAGAACAACAAATTTTGCTCGCGGTTCATATATTATTAATTTATCTATGTAATATGTATACACTTCGCATAACAACTCATAAGCATTAACAATAGGTTGTATTATATTGTGTTAGACTAGCAACGTTGTATTAAATTAAGGAATTCAAAAACTAGTTACAACATCAATATTCTATTACGTTTTTGTATATCCATATATAAATGTTAAATAATATTATATATAGCCTATATTTTTTTCTTATTTTTGGCTGAATAGATTTTTATAAAATTTTAAATTTAAACAAGTTTTACATAATGTTTTCATTATTTAAAGATAATTTTAGGTTTATGTAATTAAAATAATTTATATTTCAGATCGAAAGAGGAGATTCTGTAGTTAGTATTGCTGCAGAACTTGGAGTCATTACTCGTAATAAAGTACTTTACGGTGGAGACGTTAGCCAAACGGCGCAGATTATGCATAGATTAGTTGAAAAAATGGCTGATAAAGTGCAAGACGTTCCCGATGACAAACAACGTCATCAAGTACTTCAAGAATTGTTAGAGGTAATAATTTAATCAAAATTTTGACGTTGCTTAATTTGATATGTTATATCTCATCTCAAGTTAAATTTACTGATAAAAATTAAAAAAAAAATGTAATTTTTCAGATAATATTTTTTGTTGTCTAACCTTTCTGATAAGATATTTTCAGATGATGGTTAACTCATTTTAGAAAATTTTGTAGAAGTTTTTAAAATAAAAATTCCACATATATTTTCGCTTAAATAGATAATAATTATATGTTATAGCATTTTTCTTATTTTATCTTTAGTTAAATTAAATAAGTTATGGCAAATGATAGAAGAGAAGCATTAATTTTCTATTAAATTTCCATTTTACTTATATTAAATATTCATTTTTTAACTTTTTAAAAGTATTTTGTTATACATTAAATTGCATAATATTAAATTCCATTAAAAATGCTAATTAGAAGAAGAAAAGCATTTTTATAAGAGAGAAATTCGAGGTGTTTTTTTTTTATTTTTTAAGTAAGAAAATTCTCATAAATTTTACATAAATAGAAAGTGTTAAATTACCTATACGAATTCTGTAAAATACATTATCTGTTGCGGGTTATTTTTTATAAAAATTATAGAAAATTAATTATTTTTTTAAGATGCGTAAACCGTGTTAAAGTTATTAAGTTGACTTATCGTTATATACATCGAGTATAATGTGTAGAATAATTGTTCAGTTGAATGCATCATTTAACTGCTTTTCGGATGTTTGACTTTAAACAGAAAATCGAGAATGCCAGGCGGAAAGTTAAAAAAGAAAAAAGAACAGCATCTTCAACATCATTAGTGAATGACGTGCTTAGAAAGTTGGTTTAGAAAGAGACAGTTTTCGGTGATTACAAGGCCGTCAACATTTCAGGGGTGATATTTTCGGAATAGTAGATACACCGTTTGACTTAGTACACTCCAATGTTCTTGCTGTATTTTTGTGAAAGTAGAGATATACTCACCCCTGCTAAACTAACCATAACCAAAGTCGGTATTTCGGTAAAAGCATTCCGCTCGTTGAAGCTTCATTAAAGATCTTTCTACCAGACAGGTTTTTAACAGATGTAATTCTTTATCTTTAAAAAAGAAAATGTCGGAACATTTATTTTCATCTTAACATAATGGAAATTTGAGAACTCTTTACGTTTTCTTATATTATTGATTTTTTTTTTTCTGTATCGATTCTATAGGTATTCTTTTATGTATAATACATATCAATTTGTCTATCCGAATAACAATATAAATAAATTAAAAGATGAGTAAATGATAAATTAACCAAATGATTTACCAATGCTATCAGTAGGATTTATTCTTTATCTTAGATGAAATAAAGATTTAATAAGCTTAATGAAAATACCACCGAAAATGCACCAAGGAAAAAAAAATCCGACTTTAATTAATAACTTAAAAAATGTTTTTAATATTTTTTTTCCCTGTGTTAAATTAATAATGGGAAATTCTTCATCTATGTTTACGTCTATGTTTTAATTTTCTACTCGATTAAATAAATAAATAACAATTTTTCTCTTTTAAAATTTCACTTGTTAACATTTAACTATTTCAAAGTGATGCTGGAGATCGTTAATGTTATCTTTTACATAAAGTTTATTATAAAAGATGAGGATAAAAGAAACATAAAAATCTATTAACACTTAATGACTTTCATTTTAGAAGTGTTATACTTTAAAAGAAAGAGAAAATTCATTTATCACTAGTTTTATGACTTCAGTATTATTACTTAGGCATAGTAATTTTAAAATGTAATTTTAAGAAATTTTTTAAAAAAAATAATTAACTTTATTAATTAATTTTAATATTTTTCTGAGACGGTTATAAATTGCAAAATATATTTCTCTGCAAAATGTTTTTTTTAATGCTTTAGCTTGAAAATTTTTAGTTATTTTTGACACAAAAGCATGCATGTTTTTTTTTTAACTTCTCCCACCATAAAGTATTTATACACACTACCAGATAAAGTAATTTATTTTACCAATCTCCTTTGCTTCACTCTGCAAATAAAATAACTTCTGCACTGAGAAAACTGTAATTTCCTTCTACTATCTTTATTTTTGGTCAAATTCTTCAGTTTGGGATCGATAATGCACAAGCCACACTGCAAAAGGGAATCAACCAGGATGCTCTGTGCTTGAATTCTTAAACTCTAACACCGTCAAAGCTTTACCTCTTGACTAACTTTATCTCATTCGATCCAACTACGTATCATATACGTCGATTCTGTTCCAGATGTAGTCTCATGTCCAGTTGTACTATCGCCGTTACCAGCGAAACTTTCGGTGATCCTTGCCCGGGAACGTATAAGTACTTAGAAGTGCAATACAGGTGCATGCTAGGTTGGTTATTCTTTATGTATATGTTAGGTTAAGTAGCCATGTAAGAAAAAANAAAAAAAAGTAAAAATAACTCTCGGATCAATGTATAAATGCAGCATCTTTTGTTCTCTCTTCTATCGTTAATAAAACAATCAAAAATAATATACAGTACTCTTTCATATTTGAATACAAAAGATGACAACTTGTAGAATTTCGGAGAAATGTTGACATTGATTACCTTTTCATTAATTAAAGATATTGAAAAATACTTCAAAATATTTAATTTAACATTATTAAATGAAAACTGACACCTGTTTGTTATTACTACATTTTCTTTCTCTACCTAAATTGTATTGTAGAAAAATTTAATTACATTATAATTTTTATCAAATATATATCTTATAATTTAATAGAAATAATTATATATTTTTAATTTTTATTTTTATATAGTCTGTGACTGAAGTTAGTAGTAATCTTTTGGAAGAAGATCATAAAGAATCTTGGGGTGATTTATCTAGTGTAGAGCAAAAACACGTTGCCTCTATGATATTAGAAAATTTAGAGCAGAGTGGATGGATGTTAGCTACAGCTCACAAGTCCAGATATCATTTTAGGAGAGTTGAGGGTAACATATGTAAGTATTTTATTTCATTTAAGAACCGTTATACTGTTATTATTGCTTAGTTAGAGCTAGTAAACTTTTAGTTTGAAGGAAAAATTCTGTGCATTTTTTTTTACAAAATATCCATTAAAATTCGTTTTATTAAAAAAACTTTATCATAAAAAAATTTTTCAACGATATATTTTTCGAAAATTAAAAAAATAAATAAATAAATAAAACAAAAATATCTCTACGAACTCTTCTAGGATTTACTTATAAATATTTACAGCATTTTAAAAATGTTCTTTTTCATTTTAAATAATAGCTATGAGTGATTTTATTCCTTTATATTCGATTTTCCTATTAAAATGTACTATATGACAGTTTTATTATCAAACATTAGAATTGCGACTATCATTCAATGTATCCTTTTTAGTATAAGCCCAGATCGAATTTTTATCCTTTAGGTTGATCCTTCTTGCAAGGAAATACCAAAATATGAGCTCCTTAGAGACTTCTATTGCTTGGAGGTATCAGAATGTAACTCCTTCAAATAAATCCTTTCTACTAAGAAGCAGGAGACATTCAGATCTATCATATATATATATATATTAAAATCGTGTAGTTAGTTTTCGAGAACATTTACTTACTTTGGTAAAGATCTGAGAGAAAATTATCTTTTTTTTTTATTATTATTTTTTTTAATAAAAGAAGTCGATATATATTTTGTATATATGACATTAGAAAATTTACTCCGATCACGTTTTCCTTTCATCGAGAATCTTTCAAAAGAAAAAATTCTCATAAAAATTAAAGACCTTTCTTCAGATTTTTTCAGCTATAATATCTCGCATCAGTGAAAGTCGAGACGACTCGAAATGGCTAAAGAATCTCGAAAATCGCTAAAAAAAAAAAAAAAACTTTAATAAATCTAAGGATTAATGTCTTCTAAAGGTAGCAATATCCTTCTAAAAGAGGACACAAGCTGTTAATTATAGAATATGCACACATTTTTAAAGCAGCTAAATGTCGAAAGATCATAAAAGAACGATTAAATTTTCTTTTAATAACAACTCTAAAACGATTTAATTATTATTATTTTTTCTACTGAAATGAACGTTCTTTTATAGTAAATATTTTAGATTAATTTCATTCTACTAATTTTGCTTTAATTGATTAAAATATTATCCAATTAAAGGATACGTTTAGATAATTAAAATTTACAAACCGAATCGATTATACGTTTTAAAAAAATTATTTATTTTGTATTTTAAATTAAGATTTTCGTGTGTTTTAATTAAAATATATAAGTTATCTTCGCAAAATTCTTATTCTTCCTATCTAAATTAAGGGAAGGGGATGTTATTATATAAGCGCTTTCACTTATATGGTGAAAGATCCATTTCGGAGAGGCACATTACTCTCTAATATTTTATAACTATAATATATTTCGTGTGTAAGAACTTCAAAAAAAAAGTTCATGCTGCATATAAAATATTAAGCTATATACAGAAATTTTTGGAAGCTTTTAGAGTACCTATAAAGCTTTAAACTTTTATATCGGCGCTTTCATCGTTGATAAAATAATAAAAGAAATAAATAAATAAATAAAAAATATTTTTGATCAGTTGACAATCTTCCATATATATATATATATATATATATCTAAGAATTGCATCCTTTAAACATTATCCCGATAAGGGATAATGTTTAAAGGATTTATTTATTTATTTATTTATTTATTTTCTTTTCTATTTCATTTATTTATTTATTTATTTTCTTTTCTACACGATATACTTATCATAGATAATATATTAAATATATATATTATCAAATGTATAAAAATAAAAAAGAAATTAGGAATTTTTATTGGATTTATGTCATTAAAATTGATTAATTACTTTAACGGGTTAAATGACATAAAAGTATTTTCCTCCTCTATGCATTATTATAAGTTATATGTAACACGTTTTGTCCATTAGAACTTTTCGGTGTATTTCAAATTTTCTCTTTCAAATCAAATTTGCTCTTACTTTGTAATGAATGCTATTGATTGAAATGTCAAATTTATCTGAATATTCATTTACTTGAATAGTGGTATCCGTAAGACTAGTAGAAGCATGGGCTGTGTCGGAAGTTAGCTTTCCTTCACCAGAAGATGTGTATGGTACAAGTTGGTCATCCGTACAAGATTCATTAGTTCTACCGACTCAATCATTATTAGGCAGTGCAACTAATGGTAAGTGTCTTAGGAAGTCCAATTACCGATTACATATTTATGTTAGCTGTAATTACTTAATTTGATATTTTGTACATTTATTTAAAAATATATAATTCGTTTATTAATATTTTTAAAGTACGGTTACATTTTTCAATGAGGACATTAAAGAATGCATCTGAAAAAAAAAAATGGTGGTCGTTATTACAGGTTCGACTGTTTATTAATTTACGAGAATTTATTTTAAAAAATTTTCTCGTTATATTTTTCAAGTCTTGTTAGCGCCTAATCCAACCAAATGTCATTTTTATAAATTTTTTATTGGGGTTAAAAAAAAATATCACGAAAAAGCATGATTACCTTCAATCATCATTTACCTTATTTTCTTCAATAAAAAGTCGTACGTAGTTCCCTCTACGCTAATAAGAGTAGATGTGCCTTTCCAACTTACCTTTTTTTTGGAAAAAGTAACTTTAAAAATAGAAGATAATTCTAGTAATGCACAATTTACCAAAACTGCAATTCATTATTCTCAATGAAAGTTTATCTCGTTGATTAAAGTAATTGAAAGTTGTTTTTATTATTGTTATTTTAATAAAATAAATATTTTAATTCAATATAAATCATTTCTATTATTAATATTAATAAAATTTGTTGATGATTTTCTTAATTTTGAAACTTTACCTGTAATGTGTTTAGCTTTTATCATGAGATTATCCAACTTCAGTTAAGAGTTGCATTTCCTAAATATCATATCTTACTCTCTACCTATCTATTGAAAGGAATTCATTAAATCTAAAATTTTTTAGATAAAAGACTTGAAAACTGAGTCCCTCTAACAATTTCAAATATAAAAAGTACTCTAATAGGAGCGGGTATGATAAAAAAAAAATAATAATAATAATCCCGATAAGAATGATGGATGTATATCATGTAAAATCCGTACATTTCTGTATAGAAAAGAAATTCTTTGCACAGATAACAAAATAAAAAGAAAATATATTTACAATATATGCCATAAACTATAGGAATGAATCTAGGTTGTGTTTTTCCTTAGACTACTTGAGTTACAATCACTTAGCGAATTACAGAGTCGACCGACCAACAAACAGCGCTTCCTAGATGATGGATTATGCTTCATCCGTCAAGCTTAAGAGAGGTTTTGTGTCTCTTATGTGATTTTTTTCTCCCTTTTGCAATTTCTCTACTCGCATTTTATTAGTGTATATCGTGAGAAAACTGTTCAATGATCCGAATAAGTTTATAAATGTCAAAGAAGAAGTCCATTATTGGAGATGTCGGTAAAGAATATCAATAATCCATAGTAGTGTCTCAGCCAATGTTCGATGGATGTTACTTCATTGATTTGACCCACCTGCGATAAATCACGAAGCAGAGAGAATTCTATTAAGTATAGCTTTTTCCTAATTACACTCATTCACGGTGAATAAAGTAAAGGAAATCGAACGGATATCATTTCTCCATCCCCATCATAAAAACTAGTGATGAAGTATATCTTTTACTTCACAAATATACATATATATATATATATGTTTTTTTACTTCATAACTCAGCAGTAAATATTAACTTTATTTTCATATCTTATCGGAGAATTTAATTTTTCAAACAATTTGGCAAAAGCTTTCAAAACTGATATCGAATTTTTGTAGATAAAAATATTGTTTTAAAAAAAGTTTATTTCTCATCAATAATTAAAAATAATATTTGTTATTCTCTTTTTTATATTCTAATCGATAAAATTTTGGCAAAGATTAGAAGGGAAGATAAAGTATAATGCAATGTAAAAAAGTATTATAACTCTAGAAATATTCAACTTACGATTACTAAAATTTATGAATAATTTAATCTTTAAATAACACACTAATTAACTTTGCTTCTGAATTATTAAAAATAATCTGTAAGAACTATTACAAAGATTTAAATGACTATTCATAATAGTATTTATACAAAAATTGTGTTAAAAATTATAAATTTATTAACTTAAATACTAATGAAAAACATAGAAAATTATATAAAGTTATTATAATTTTTTTTTTTAATTCAAATGGTATTTTTCCCCCCATTGTTTGTAAAAGAATTACTTTTTGTGTGACGTAATCTGTTCAAGTATTCTTTAAATACAATGAATAAAGATATACGTCAATTTTCGTGACTTATCATAAATTTCTTTTAAAGTCATCTGCAACTCTCGAATGATACAAAAGAAAATTAAGAGGAAAAATATTAGTTTTTTATTCTTACGTTTTCATGGAATGATTTTATTATTTTCTCGGATTGCCTATATAATTAATCATTTTTACATAAACAAAACCCTTTTAAAAAAAATTTTTTATGTATATCTAAGCTATAATTTAAGCCTATATATATATATTAAATGGATGAGCACATTGCTTAAAGTTTGATAAATAAAATTTGATATCACTTTGGTATTTTATTTTAGTTTTTTTTTTTTTTTTCTTGGAAATTTTTGACATTAAGCAGGTGGCAAAAATTTTGATGAGAAACAGGTGACAGGATTATCTCTTGTTAGGGCTTAGCTTATGTAAGAATTATAGACAACTCATAAATCATTTTATATTTCAAAAAACACATAAATTATATGATAAATGTGCTTTGGTATACTATGAATATTTTCGTAAAGTGTACGTTACATATTGATATAGTGGATGGTTTATTAATATAGATTTCACTTTGTTTTTTTTTCTTTTTCGGTAGGAGTCGTAAAAGTGGTATTTTTAGCATATAATAGAGTCGAAGATTTTATGAACCATGACAATCTTGGCGAAATAACATCTGATTCGGACAGTAATATTACACGGATAATCAATTCACGTGTAATAGCAGCTACACTCGGAAGTTATCATATGGTGAAACTTGCTGAATCCGTCACCATTTACTTTAAACATATTCAGGTAATTGTTTTTATTATTATTATTATTATTTTCTAGTAAGAAAATTCTTCAATACAAGCGACTTTCTTTTTGTATTAAAAAATTCTATTGGCCATATTTTGATATTTGAAGACTTCGTGATCCAGTTGAAGCTATTATTATGGTATAGATTTCAATTTGTAGAGAGAATTCTATGCCATAAATTTTCAATTAAAAAAAAAAGGTCTTTCATTGTATATTAGTTAATTATAGACCGTAAATCCTTTCCGTTCGAAGTGTTATGCCTATTTTATGAATTAATTTATTATGCAATAAGTTTTTGTCTGTTTACTGCATAATGATGTGGTATCATAACTATGATTATTTTCAAGAGCGGCATTTTTTTTAAAATACTTTACACGATGTTATGTTTAAATTAGTGGTTTAATCTACAAATAATTAAATATCTGTATTACAAAATTAAAAATAAATTATTTCATAAATTAGAATTGAAAAATATCATCGAAATTTTATTGATGATGCTATATAAACCAAAAATCAAAATGGTGGCTGATGTATGGGATATAAATTTATAGGAAAGTTATGATATAATAATTCATTTATCTTTATCTAATGGTAATGAAAGAGGGGGGGAGTTAGAATATCTGCTTTCAGTATCTTCTAAATAGACCATATGATAAACGATCATTACTGACTGGATATAGTCTGTCACTAAAGAGACAATATCAGTTTTCAACAGATCTTTATGCCTCTCTTGATATCTTCTTTAAGTCTTTTCCTTTGAAATCATAGACAATAAGAATTGTCTATCATTGCGAACGATCGATGTCCTGAGTAAAGAGAAAACGTTAGTTATTGACTAAAATGGCCAGTAGTTCCGAAAGACATTTGTTGAGATGTCAAAAATGGGAAGTCATATAAAACCTTTAAAAAAAGAAGAATAAGAAAAAATATATATTTGATATGTAATATAACCATTTATTTTTATATTCCTTCTCGTAGGAAGAAAATGTTACGAATCCACAATGCGTCTTTTGGGATTTAGATACCAGGTAATTATCCTTGTTTTATCTTGTGAACATCTTCGATAATTTAAAGAACCTTAATCACTTTCTTTGGAATTTTATATCATTAAAAGTATCATTCTCAAGTGACTCTTTATAAAATTAAGAACTTTAAACAGTTAGGCGTAAAGAGATTTTAAATGATTTTTAAATGATGTGGATAATTAAAATTATAATTTATTTTTTATATATAGGCCTATATATGTGTGTGTGTGTGTATAGTAAATCAATATATTTCTCTGTTTAAATCTTTGAAATTTATATTTTAATAGGGAGTGGTCACCTGAAGGATGTTGGGTGAAAAGTTATAATTTTACTCATACGGTTTGTGCCTGTGACCATCTCACAAATTTTGCTCTAATGATGGACGTTAGTGCAACTAAGGTAATAAAAAAATTATTATAAAATTAAATATTTAATATATTAATTCTTAATAGTTATGAAAAGTATTAAAATAATTCCGAGAAATTAAAGAACAATTAACAAACGTATATCGATACTAGTTCTATATGTTTTACTAAGGTTTGATAATTATGGTACGCCTTAATGGCTATTAGGTAGAAAGGAAAAGTAATTAGCAGAAAAGTAATTAGTGGAAGTAATTACTTATATAAAGTGTTAGTTCTCTCTTCTAAGCTGTAATTTTTTTTTCTTTCTTTTTTTATTTTTATTTTGTAGATTAACCACGGTGAGAACATCATGTTGAAGATTTTTACATACATTGGATGTTCCGTCTCTATGTTGTTTCTAATCTTAACTCTCATCTTCTTGCAAATGGTCAAGTAAGTCTATAGTTAATTCTTCCGGTAATCCTTCTAAGTGACAGATTTGTTTGAGTTTAAGTAGGAAATGATGGGGATCAAATACACCACTGGGAGGTCTTGAAGGACATTGTCTTTTAAGTGGGACCACCTAGCAATTACATCAATTTTATTTGATACTTATCTTCTTAATTGCCTTTTTTTTTTCCTTTAATAATCAAAACTCTTTCTTTTGTAAAGTATTTAGAACCATTTTTTTTTCTTTATTATCTTAGGAATTTGAAGAACGATCACATCACCATCAGGAAGAATTTTTGCATATGCATTTTTATAGTAGAGGCTGTACTTATAGGTGGAATTGACCAAATGCATTTTAAAATATTATGCTCCGTCCTAGCAGGATTAGTACATTATTTTCTATTAGCATCATTCGTATGGACTTTCTTAGACAGTTTTCAATTGCACATAACATTGGTGAATCTATACGAGACAAATAAATCACGGATGAAATGGTACTATCTAGCCGGATATGGCCTACCTTTATTGGTTGTAGTTATATCAGTAATAGTTGATCCATCCAGTTACGGAACTGAATCATATTGTTCCTTGGATATTACCAATTTCTTCGTATTTAGTTTTGTAGGACCTGCAATAGCTTGCGTGCTGGTAAGTGTATTTATTATTTTTAAGTATTTTTTGCGTGTTTAAATTTCTGAAAATATTTCTATCCTTATGTTTATGATAAAAACTAATTTTTTAGGTATACAATTTTTAAAAAAATACATTTAAAATGCATTATAAACATTTCTAAAAGACGTTTTTTTTTTATATTTATAACCTTTAACCTCAAAGTATACTCGAAGGAAGAAAGATTTATATGCCTGTGTGGACATAGATTCTATGTATGAATGCACGACTTCCGGGGCCCTTAGATACAGAAGCTGGGCCCCCTACATAATTTTACACCATAAACTAATAACATATAATTGTAGATATAGAATTACTTATAAATTATGATATACACTAAAATTGCTTTTTTTTTCTAATTTGGGGATCTTTGAGACCTGATACTCTTAGGCGTGTCTTAGTGGATAATCTGGCACTGCATGAATGCAACCTAAACAATACTTATTTATTAAGTATAACGTTACTATATATATATATATATAAAAAAAATAAGATCTATTAATTCATATAAAAAACTTTATTTTGTGTTGTTTTATGCCATTAAGTTCATTCATAACACTATGAAAAAATAATTTTGTTATAAATACGAATGTTTAGTCCTTAAGAAGATATTTACATTTTTATTTTTCTGTCAGTTTTTTTTTTTTATTTTTTGAAATGTAAATACTCTTTAAAAATTAGCGTTTAAAGCGAATCTGATAGAATTTTTTCTGTATGATAAATGAGATGAGAAAATAAGACACACTGACAGCATTTTGGCATAAGTAAGTAATCATTCTCACTTTGAGAAATGGTAGGGGGGTTTCTGAATTCTAAATATAGCGAATTGAACGCGTGTCAGTAAATTATGACTTTGGTATTAAGTTAAGAAAACTGTTTTCAGTTCACACGCAGATGTTTGCTGTTTGTCACGTCGAAATTTAATTTTAAAATATAATATTCTTTTAATAAAAGAACGTTAATTTATACGAAAATTTCTAAAAACAACTTATTTTCTATGACTAAAAAAAGTAAATATATGTGTTAAAATTGATCTATTCAATCTCTCATTTAACTTTAAATATTTCAGTAAAACTATTGTGTTATCTGAATTTTAATTATTTTGTATAGGAAATACGCTTCTTGAGTTTTATTCTTACTTTTTCTATATTACATTATGTTGTTATATCGTTTATGAAAGACAAAATTCGTAAAAATATATGAAAATTCGGCTCCTTTAATCTATCAGCGAAACTATTAAAATAATAGCCTAATTATTTTTTATATAGAATATATTATTATTG
Organism: Centruroides sculpturatus; assembly: GCF_000671375.1. Lineage (NCBI taxonomy): Eukaryota > Metazoa > Arthropoda > Arachnida > Scorpiones > Buthidae > Centruroides > Centruroides sculpturatus. The sequence goes on from NW_019384674.1 coordinate 590,355, forward strand.
GCATGCACAATTGCATTAAATTCTAGAATGGCAAGAGACATTTTTGTCTGTTGTTGTGAACATGTCTTACTAGTTAATGATTCGTTTGAATGAAATTATTCATTTCGAAGAGAAGACAATGAAACAACGACGACACTCCCCTTTCTCCCTCATTGTTATCCTGTAGAATTCAAGGTGACAGTTTCCTCTTTATTTATTTTTTATTACAGCTGCAATAGATTCCTGGAATATATCTTTAGACAATGACATCCGTGCTTTGTTTTCCTTTTTTTTTTTATTTTTTTTTTCCTATACGAATTAAAATTAAATGAATAATAATTGCTGCACGAAGAAGTGTGTAGACACAGTGTGGACTCGTACAATCTATGCATTTTTTAAATAATTAATACAATAATCTTGAAAATATATCAATGAATGATGACTCTATTCAAAAACCATAGTTATTATCAAAGGAATAATAGTTATAGTTAAGTTGTTTTTAATGTAGTTTTCTTTTTTTTTTTAACGCTATATAGATTACGTTATTCTCAAGTTGCATTAAGATTATGCGATAAACAATCTACAAGTCAATAAATCGATAAAGGATTTTAGGACATTTCTTGAGAGATAAAGAAAATCGTGATTTTTAAGAGAATTTTATCAGTTGCCTTTCGGTTCAAATAAGAAAATTGTTTGAATTTTCAGAAAATTTGCCATTTATTACCACTAACTTTCTTACAAGTATATTGCGTGAGAGTAAAAACCAAGTTATTTTTGTGAGATTTTAGTTAAATAACTAGATATAGTCTTAAAGCTCTTTTATAAGAAAAACTTTCCTATGTAATTTCATTGTAGTAGAATAAAGTCGGCATTAAATTTATATGCAAGTTTATTACACACTGTTATTTCTTGAGGCACTTATCTAAATTATTTCGTGTTTTTCATCTGAATTAAAAACTTTGAAATCTAATAAAAGTACGAGTGTTAATGTATAATAATAGTAAAAAAAAAAAAACAGAAAAAAATACATGAAAATTTACATTAAAAAATAGCTGAAGCGTTAGTAATAATTAAACATTAAGCTAACTTATCTCATTTAAAATAGAGAAATACTGATATTATTCAACCATTGTAATATGTCTTTTAAAACTGAAAATTTATTAATTTATGACTTAAAAATATTTTTCTTAAGCTATAAATATTAATTTAATCAAATTATTTACATATATTAACTTTGGATTATTAGAACATTGTTTAATTTTATTTCTTTCAAGTTTAATATGAACACATTTCTTATTATTTTCATTTCATTAATAAACAAATTAAATATAATAATTAAATCATGAATTCATAATAATCATTTAATTAAACAAGTATCTAAAAGTTGAATTTTTGGACTATACTTTAATCATTAAAACCATGTAAATTGAACCTCTCTAGCTAGAATATAACTGAAGAAATCTGCTATTTTTTATTAGGGGAAGTTAATGATATTTCAGCTGAGTAGTATCGTGAAACAAGTAACATTTCAGCTGTGTTAGTTCAATAAATGCAAACGTTTGGCGTAGGAAATAAATAAATAAAAAATATTTAAAAAAAAAAAATTAAATTTCTTGCTGCTTAATTCATTTTTTATTTTTTTAATGCAAATACTAATGCTCTTTTTAATTCTAATTAAATTTGATATTTACATTACTTTCGCCAAAACTTAAGTAACTTGCTATTGAATATTAATGAAATTCTAGAAACGAAATGACTAAATATAATTATTTACTTAATAATTTTTTAATTGTAGGTTACAAAGTAGATGTGGAGTCGTTTCACTCATTATATTAGTAGCCAATTGGACGATTTACTTGTTACATTTGTATCAAGGAACAGCTGTTATGGCTTATGTGTTCACAGCCTTAAATTGTTTACAAGGAATTATTTTCTTTATCTTCTTCATCATTAAAGACGAACAGGTGAGGATATTTTTCATTTAATAAAATCATTTTAAATAAATAAATAATCTAAATAGATGTAAAAATCTTACAAAACTTAAATACCCTTTTTCAAAATTCGAATGGAAATCACATTTCAAAAACTTTATTTAAACTGAAATAGTCGATTTTATTTTTTTAGAGGGGGTTAAAACTTCAATTTTTCGAACTATTCCTTAATAAAACTATTAAGGAAACTCGCGATTTATGTATTTTCCCAGTAGTATTTACGTAACGCGGATCGTATTGTAACTCAGGACGGGTTGGATCTATAAATTGATTATATTAACCGTGGCATCGATCCCAGTAACTAAAGCACCTGCCTTGCTTTCCCTTTAGGTACGTAGATCTATACAAAAATCCATGTGGAGAAATGAAAGAATATCCGGATTTCTGAGGCGTGGAAAAGCTAGAGGTAGAGGAAGCGAACATTGTCCTCGTCCAAATGGTATCGTCACTGTGACATCAAACACTCCAGGCCAGTACAGTGTGGGTAACTCATGTCTTCCCACTCCCAGTACTGTTACTTCTCTGTCACCAGGTACTGCACCCACTTGGTTTTGATTTTTTTTTTAATTATCCACTTTTTGCTTAATTTTTTTTTGTTCTTTTCTTAAAAAAAACCAAGTGAACTAATCACGGAATGTGGCACATAAGCATGAACCCCATTATATATATATATATTCTATTGTTTTTGGCCTTAATAATAGCACTTCTGTTTTATTTAGCTTCTTATTTATTAATAAACCAAAATGTATTAAATTCAATTATAATNATCGTATTAACTTTTTCTTTGAATTTTTATAGTTGGATAACTTGTACGTGTTATTGGAAATTGTGCCAAACAAAAACACGTCGCCTATAGCTTAAAGGCAATTAAATATTTAATAGTTTTCAACATATGCGTGGCTGTATTGTCATCAGTTGACATGACTTATTGCACCCTTACAGAATAAATTTGGCTCCTCCCAAAACTAATTTTGATTAATTACCCTCCTAACACTTCATTCTAAAAGTTTCACGAAATCATTTAAATACACGTTAACAGATAGGCTAAATCCTTAGCCTAGATTTCTCCCCCTTTTTTTTAATTCTTTATTTTATGTTACAGTTTTAAAAAGGCACGCAATTTCTTATTTCTGTTTTGTTTAGGAGATAAAAATCTGTGATTTTTATACGGCAACCTCTACGTTCTAATACAAAATTTTCAATTGGAAGAGAAAACATTTGAAAAAGGAAGAAAAAAAAATCTCACTTTCTCTCTCTTCGAAAAGCATTTTGGGGTCGTTAGCCAGCTGAGAACCACTCTAAGTCGAAAGTACTTAGGAAAGTACCCCCTCGGGTGTCCCCTACTTCTCATTAATGTGTGTGTTTTGTGCTAATTTGTTTCTGCTAATGACACGCCGGGGGATCTGATGTTAGCACGCAAAAATCCCCTTCATGTTCACCAGAAGCATGCATTCTGTCGCATCAAAGGTTTGCATAATTGACGAGTTTTGTGAAACGAGCAATTAGGAAACTTAGCAAAGTCTTATGTAATATATTCAAGTTCTGTCACACTTTTTTTTTTAATCATACATATATATATATATTTATTTAAAATACGCAGATGTCATACAAAAATAAATAAATAGATTCGAAGTTTTCCTACTTGAAAAATCTTTTCTTTTAAAAGACGATAACGTTTTGTTACGTAATTTAATTCGTAGCGTAATAACGAATTTCTTTATAGGGAGGTGGAAGTAGAAAATTATAAACATACGAATTCGAAATTTGTAATGTGAAAAGAGAGACCTTGGAGGGGTGCTATTTTCGTGTATATTTATGGATGGGAGTGTTTTCCTACTGTAATACTCACCTCACCCCGCATCGTCTTATCTTTAAAGTCATCGACGGATTTGATGGAATGGAAACGACCCACTAAACGACAGGGCTACCTTCTGTAATATTCCACTTCCCCATACAACCTCGGGCCATTTTTTTCTAGTAAAAGGATTTTTTTTAAGGTTACAAATTTTATAGGGCTATATTTTCTTTTTTGAAATATTATCATCTAATTTTTCTTTAACTTTATTATAATACGGTTTATTTATTTTCTCATTTCCTCCATTTATCTTTAAGCCAATAACTTATTAAGGAATCATTAATTAACTTTGATCCTTACTAATTTAAAAGCCGAATGAACACCCAAACTTTACAGAAACTTTATTTATTATGAAATTACTTTTCGTATACATAAATGTAAATCGATGCTATAGATTAAATTCTAAGTTGTAAACTTTACTTGACCTATAGAAAAGGGTAATTAATTTAATCAAATTTTGCATAAATCTTTTTATTTTATTTTATTTTTCAATCTTATTTAGGGAGGACGGCATTAAGCATTAAAGATGCTTTAATTTAAAGCATTAATTTCAGTTTATTCTGAAATATTCGCATCGATTTTTCTTGTAATATATTACTTGAAATGCATAATAATCTCGTTATATAAGTAAATTTATTATAATTTTTAATAATGTAAATTTAAAACGTTTACAATGTTTTATGGGGCTCATCACCGTCGTTTTTTTTATTTGTTATTATTGCAAAGGAAACGTATTCAATTATCATTGAATGTGAAATTGTTTGTCTTTTCCCAAAGGCACTTTTTTTTTCCTTANGAAAACTTTTCGAACGTCAAAATACATTTTGGTTCATTAATAAATTGTTTAAACATGTGCATTAATTTTTACCTGCTTGCAGAATGTTAAAGGCTATTTTCTGCATGTAAATGTGCATGTTAGTGAATGCAGACATTTTTAATGTTTTATATGTGTTACATTTTATAAAACATCCCTTTTTTTTATTTAATTAACTACCTAATTTACAATTGTAATATTTAACATTTTTAATAATAGAAACCCTTTTAAGAATAGTAATTATATAAAAGCATTTATAAATCTTGAAAAAAAAAGACTAGATCATTAATTATCATTTTGAATATTTATTCAAACTTCCTTTAGCACATTAGTTACTCTATCGATTGATCATTTAAAAACGAAAGAAAAAAAAATCTTTGGCAACTATCACTGGATAGTTTCCAAGTCAAATTTTCAATTTTCTAAACATTAATGAAAAAGTTCAATAGTATTGATTTCATCCAGTCGAAATTAAAGCAGCATCGTCACTAGACAGCTAAAGAGAAATGCAATAAATAGGTCGCTAAACCTAATTACCAGTTTGGCCATAGGTATCTGTCATCCCCCATCACTTTCCCTATCCTCTAGACATGCCCAGAGGTTCCTCTTTGTCATCCTGGATTGGATTGCTCTTGTCCAAAGGGACTTGCAAAGAGCGACCCTGTTCCGAACAGGGGAACGATTTACTCTCTGTTAGTTCCCCCTCCAGACCTCAGGGCTTGGGTAAGTAGACATCAATTACGTATCTGGTATCTAAAAGTTCTCGAAAGTTTTGGCGGTTTAAAGGCAATAACACGAACTATCGGTCTTATCTGAATTAAATTACAAAATTTTAATATTCCTCTCCTCTTTTTTCACCATCAGAAATGTCTGGTACCTAAAGGGTTCTTAAGTTTTTGTTTACCCAAAGTGATAACCACTCCCTGAAATAAAAGAGAATTTTTTTCCAATATTTTTTCGATAAGCTTAACTGCAACGATACGTCTCATAATATCAAAATTTAGCGATTTTGAAGAAAAATCATTTTTAAAATTATAAATGACTTGTTCGCCCTCGTAACTGTTATAAAAATCGAAAGTATTAAACCATTCTCTCTCCATCGAATTCGATTGTAAGTAGAGAACTAATAAAAAATCGATAATGAGGTAACATTAAGCGTGATAAGTAGAAAAATAAGATAATAAGATGGGAGTTTCTCTTCACTTTGGGGAAACACGATCTATATAAATAAAATTCTGTTTATTTTTGGAGATACTTTCTGAAGTCTTCCATTTCAAGAACAGAAAAGGTAATGAAAGTACAAAAATATATAAAAAGAAAATATATCCTTAATATTTTATTGTTCGAGAAACATCTATTTTTTATATCTATTCTCTTGCAGTTACCACACCTGAATTGGAATTCACCCAAGGAGCTCCCCCAGCACCCAACCAATATAGAACACCTGATCTATACCACACCAGGTACCACGCTTTCATAAATTATTTATTTAATTAAAAGAAACATTCTTTAAGTCAACAAGTAATCGTATTTGTCTAAGGTCAATACTTTTAGTAGTTACCCCCTAATAGAAACAGCAAATATTGTAGTAGAGTGGAATTGCATCTCCCATAAGAATAGCGTAATGTTATAAATCGATAACTCTGTTTACACAACTTTATCTATTAAATTGGATTAATTTTAAGAACCTTTTCAGGTCACCAATCTATTGCCACACTCAACATCTTGGAACGTGAAGGTACCCATCTTTCGCAGTGGTACTCCGATACGGAGTATAGCAACACAGTAATGCGAATCCTCGAAACCGAAGACAGGAGACAGAAGGATGATACTACTAAAACTTATTGGCCACCACCCCCACAGACTGTCGACTTTACTTGTTGCACTCCTTCCGGTCATTCTGTCTACAATATTGAACATTTTTACGAATCAATCGACGAATATGGACGTCGTGCACCTATTACACCATCCAGAATATCATTACCCAGAACTGATTCCTATTACTGCCACGGTGAACATTACAGCGAGACTGCTACTTATTCTGAAAACTCGCAAGGTAGTATGGCGGCTCCTTCATCTGTTTCTGCAGATTGCAACGTCGGTATTCTTCAGAGCATGCCTAATTTGCGATTATGGAACGAGGTTTCGTCTGTTTATCCTCCTACCACTTATAAATATTCAAGTTTCGATGATGGAATCGGTGGTGACGTTATGGGGACGTGACGCTAGTCACACTAGTCACAAACGACGTCGCCCACGGCTATGTAAAGCCACGTATAAAGTTTGGAAATATCGAAGAAGAGGAGTTTGTGTGTTTTTTGATGTTAGTAAAAATGGTGCGGTTTAAAAAATTCGTCAAAAAACGAGATGTGTATAAAAAAATAATAATAATAATGTGGATTATAAATACTCCGAAGGAACCATTTTTCACAGGAATTTTTCTCCTTCTCAGCTTTGTACATTTACGCGTGTTTCCCTCTTCATTCCAGTACATACGTGGTCATGTTTGTTGTGTCCCTCTTAATCCCTTTAAATCGTTTTTTGGAAATTTTTGTAACTGAGTAGATTATTTAAAAAGAAAAAAAAATGAAAAAAATTTAATGGTACTGGAATTTCTCCGATGCCTTTTTTTCATCTTAAAATCTGTTTGAAGATAGCCATAGTTTTTTGTACCTATTAGAAACCAAACCAGCTACACCAGGTCCATTATGATACTTCTCATCTGCCAAAATTTCAGAACTTAGAAGAAAGAGAGAGAGAGAGAAAAAAAAAACGATACATATCCCATTTTCATTATGTCTTTCTATAATAAAAAATATACTGTTCAATACGTCATCTGGGTTGAGTACTGTGATAAATAAATCTCCTATAAAATCCCGTTTTCTTTATCACGTTTTGGGTTTTTGTTTTCAGTTGAAGAATTTTTTTTTTAATGTATGAATGTGTATGTGTGGTTAGTGATCATCCATTTTGCGTCTTTTTATTCCTTCATTTTTTCGTTTGTCTGCTGTACGCTGGCTTGAGGTTCGTATCGGCAGAAAAATAAAATAAAAATAATAATAAAAATAAAGGAAATTATTTATATACTTATACGTTGTTGTTAATTAAAAAAAAATGGCGTAACTTTAAAGAAATTATCGTATATATAATTGATTAAACATTAATTTAGTATCTTATTAAGTCTGTTTTTAAGTTATTTTTTTTTAAATTAAATTCTTAATAAAAGAATTTTAAATTAATTAGCACATTTAGAAAACTTTAATTAAAAATAAGATGCTTTTATGAGTAGCATCATCCTCATCACCGTCGTTTTTTTTATTTGTTATTATTGCAAAGGAAACGTATTCAATTATCATTGAATGTGAAATTGTTTGTCTTTTCCCAAAGGCACTTTTTTTTTCTTTATAATTTTTTTTTCGTTCAAAAATCAAGAAGTGTTATTTGATTAGAAAAATCAATTAAATAAGTAAAATAGTTGAAAAACACGAGAAAAGTTAGGGGAAAAAATTTATATAACAATACATTTACATTTAATTTGTTCATTTTAAATGACTTTCTGTTATTCATTAAATAATCATGTGTCAAAAAAATTAGCAAACGTACAATTCGTTTAATATCGTCGTGACGATTTTTTCGACTTAGAAAATGGATTCTTGGTTGATTTCTAAACTCAAAAATAGCGTAAATATAATTATGAAAATTGGAAATTTAATATATTTTTGTTTTGTAGAAGAATTAATGACTTATATTCTCTCTTTTACATAATTTGTGGAAGCGAAAAAAAATTTTTTAGAGAATATTTAATTTTTCAAAGAAACAAAAGCAGAAAAAATATATATTTATTCTTTGCAGATGTCTTATCAGATTTTGCGAACATAATCCATATAGTTTGTATTATCCAGAAAGTAAAGTAAAGTGTGCCTTTACTTGAAGAAACTTTAACGTAAGAAGAAAGTATTCTTTTATTTTCTTTACGAAAATTCGGATGTAAGAAACAAAAATTCCTTGTTTTTTACAATCCCTTATAATAATATAATGGTGTGTTTTGTAATAAAGTTATGCGACTGTCGTTAAAATTTTTCAATTGGAAAATTTACAATTGCTCCAACCTACTATATAACCTAGTGAATTAATCTATAAGTTACATCAGTTTTCTACCGTTTACAACTATATAGTTTCTGACAGATTACCAGTTACTTCGTCTGTAAATATTACAACATAAAAAAACATAGTAAAATAGTCCAAAAAACACGGGTTCTTTGATATATTTTACACAAAGTATGCTCTTACTATATCCATAATACCAAATGTCACCCTATTCGCTATCGAACTTATAATATATTTACTGTATAATCCTAGATGTTAGTATTATTATAAAACTTCGTTTAGTACTCTTGTTCATTGAACTACATCAAAAGTATTACAGTCGGTATAGTCTATGTGACAATTTCACGTTCAAGTAACTTTTGTCCACTATCCGCCCAACATCTGGACTTTTGGGAGTTATCGGTCGCATAAAACCTACCAACTTTATTTTAAGTCGTAAAACACGCACGTGGACTTCCTGCTCTTTGAGAGTTGAAAGGTTTAACTTGCACAGCACGACCATTTTTTTTTTCCTTTTTTCGTTTTTTTTTTTTTAAGTTGCAAGTCTTACAGGGTTGGTGATGTTTCTTTTGTTTTTCTTTCATGAAGACAAGTTTGTTGACACAACACGCTGCATAGTATTCTAACGACCAGTTTAATGTGTCTTTTTTGATGACGAATGAAAAAATCCAGCAATTTAACAAAAAGAGAATATTTATTATTATTTTTTGTTTATTTGTTCGTTTTTTTAAGAAATTAAAATAATAAAATGATCGTTTTGAGTAATTCTCTGTACGATTATATACGGAATATTTTTCCGGTATTTATATACTTATATATTTAATAATAACGTTAAAATTCGTCTCTATTTTCACTTAAGTAAAAATCATTTATTAAGTTGGAATAATTCTGTGAAGACGTTTCGCTTTATCTCCGCTTGAGGCGCTTCCAACTCGATCAGTTGTCCATCCGTCGGGAAGTGAAATCCGCGGAATTTCCGCTTCCAAACGACATCCGGCCGTACTCCCGTCAATCCATCCTTCTCCATTTAGCTTGATCGTTCTACTATGGATCAACCATTAAATCCCTTCAATATAAATCGCGTATATAATACACATGACTTGCCTTAAAACTTCGTAATCCTCACAAATTATTATACCGAAATGAATTAAAATATATGAAATTTAATATAAAATTTTCAATTTAGGCTAAATCTTTAAGAAAATATCTCGTCTACACTCTTCTCTATATTTTACAATGCTAAAATTATACAATAATCTCTAAGAAGATTTATAAAAATACATCTTCTTCTTCTTCAACTAGGCGTACAGTCGGTAAAATTAGCAACCTGATACGCGCATTTACCTACTTAAGAAACTGCATCAGATAAACACATGGTTGTGGCATGCACCTGGAGCACACATGGCTGTTTTGCAATGTATATTTTTATCAGTTAGGGATCAAATAATGATTTATATATATATATATATATATGCTACTGCATAAAAGAGGGATGTAGTACATGGGCCTACCCATCAGATGATGTGTATGTTGAATGATGACACAGATTCGGCATTAGACATGTAGCATGTTTGGTCACTTTGCCATTAGCAGTAAATCATAATGCCTTATTCGATCTAGAAGATGCAATATATTTCTCTTAGATTCATAGTTAGTTAGATCAGAATCTATCATTGTTACAATAAACATTAAACATCAACTTTTCTTTTAATAGATGTAGACGGTCATTAACTAAACTTATATATATATATAGGCCTATATATTAATTTTGTATTAAAATTTACATAAAAATAATAAATATTATTTAAGTAAACGTACAAAATTATATAAATTTTAGTCTACTTCATATAAACTTCTATTTTATCTGATAATATTTTAATTGTAATTTAATGAGGATTAATAAAGAATGATATTTTTAAAAGGTTAATTATAATTTAATTGTTAAATCTTAGATAACGTCTCTTCATTATTTTAAATGCTAATCTATAAGATCTTGAATTGAATATAGATTATATTGTATTTAAATATTGTTATTTAAAAATATCCCAGTATTTATTTAATTAAGAAATCCATATATTCTATCTCCGAAATGATATTTTCTATAGATTAAACTTTAATAGAAGCTGAAATTTTAATAAATTTTATAAGAATAAATTTCCTTTAAGAAGCGATTAGTCTAAAACACCTTGAGAGGATAAATGAAGAATAAATAAAGGATAAATGACATTTATCCTTTCTTCAGTATGGAATTTTACATTGTTCCTATCAATTTGACACAACAGCTTTGCAATAAAACATTATTTTAAATTAATCAGAATCTAAATTAATGTTTTATTGCAAAGCTGTTGTGTCAAATTGATAGGAACAATGTAAAATTTCATACTGAAGAAAGGATAAATGTCATTTATCCTTTATTTATTCTTCATTTATCCTTTCAAGATGTTTTAGACTAATCGCTTCTTAAAGGAAATTTATAAACATAAACAAATTCTCATTACTGTATAGAAAAATAGAAGATATTTTGAAATTTATACATTTTATAGCAAAAATTTCAATTAAACACTATCAAAAATGAAGTATAATAATCAGAAATTCGTCTGGAAAATTAATATTAAAAATAAATCCATAAATGTTTCTTTTTTAGAATAATAATAATAATAATAAAAAGGAAAAAAGAATAATGAGAAAAGACAAAAGTTACAAACAATAACATTCTCTCACTGTCTAAATTCAATTCTTTGAAAAGGCAGTTCACGGAAGACATGATTTTCTAAGGTCAGTAATGCACTATTGTGTAACAATATTTGTGGTTAAAATGACTTTTACTTTTAGCTTTATAAACACACCGTTCCTAGCATTTCGATATATGAGCAAACTACCCAAAATGTCTTTTAACTTACTGTACTTTTCTACAAACCTTTCATATGTGACGTAATTTTAACTTCCGGTTTCCTGTTTCTAAAAGTGTATCAAATATTTGCTGATTCCAGAATAAGTTCGAAATTTTCACTAGATTTTCCATTTATTTTAATCACTACAATACAATAGCTAAGACTCAAAACTTTCACCTTTTTATTTATCTTTCCAGTCGGATTCTTTTTCCAAACAGATTAATTTCGAAATTTAAAATTATTCCCAATATTTTTATACTCAAATAAATTTAAAATATATTAATAATTCTTTATTATTATTATTATTATTATAACTTATTTTTTAAATGTAAATATTTAACATTTATATTAAAAGAGTTATACTTTTAACATTGATGTTCTTTTTTTAACTTTCGGGGATTTATGCTTAAACTATTTGAAAATCCTATCTGAAGTTTAAAACTTTTTTAACGTCTGAGAATTTTTAAATACTTTTTTTTTCCTTTTACAGATTTAAAAGCATTTAAACTACTTTTAAAAAGTTTAAATATGTACTTAACTTTAATTATTATGTAAAAGATTAAAAATTTTTAAGTATTTCTTTTTTACATTTCAAATCTTAAATATTATATTTAAAAAAAAAAAAGT
>NW_019384674.1:602949-610252 GCF_000671375.1 Centruroides sculpturatus
ATAAGAGTTTTATAAGAAAATATTCTATCGAGAATAAAATATAAATATTCGATTTTAAATGAAATTTGTGCCGAAGTTGTAATCATTTTCTATATATATTCAGATTTTTATTTTCGGATTGAAAAAAAAAAAATTGTAAATTAAAGCTGTTCGATATTAGAAATAAAGTTAGAAAACCGTTGGAAAACAGCGTTAGTAATCCCTTTCATCATTTGAGGATCAAAAATCAGATTATAAAGTTTTGTTTCTTGTCATATATTTTTCAACTGTTGTCAACGTGGACAGGTATTGTAATCCACCACCTCCTGCATCTAACTCCTCAAATCTTTGCTATCATTTTTGTGTCGTTCTCGAATGCTTGCAATACGATGAAGTATAATAGTCTTTTCTATCTTATTTCTTTGATCAATCAGTGCAGGAAGTAGATATGTTTTGTTCGACAGTGAACACCTGATACACTAACTCAACTGCAGATCAATATCGTGTCTGCTTTTGTTGCCGTTATGTTTACGTCTTTTTTTTTTTTTTAATCAGTAGTAACGTTATGTAGGTATTTAAATTTGACTCTATACTGTACTTTAAAAAAATAAAGAAATAAATAATAAAATATATTTAAAAATTACAATCGTATTAACTTTTTCTTTGAATTTTTATAGTTGGATAACTTGTACGTGTTATTGGAAATTGTGCCAAACAAAAACACGTCGCCTATAGCTTAAAGGCAATTAAATATTTAATAGTTTTCAACATATGCGTGGCTGTATTGTCATCAGTTGACATGACTTATTGCACCCTTACAGAATAAATTTGGCTCCTCCCAAAACTAATTTTGATTAATTACCCTCCTAACACTTCATTCTAAAAGTTTCACGAAATCATTTAAATACACGTTAACAGATAGGCTAAATCCTTAGCCTAGATTTCTCCCCCTTTTTTTTAATTCTTTATTTTATGTTACAGTTTTAAAAAGGCACGCAATTTCTTATTTCTGTTTTGTTTAGGAGATAAAAATCTGTGATTTTTATACGGCAACCTCTACGTTCTAATACAAAATTTTCAATTGGAAGAGAAAACATTTGAAAAAGGAAGAAAAAAAAATCTCACTTTCTCTCTCTTCGAAAAGCATTTTGGGGTCGTTAGCCAGCTGAGAACCACTCTAAGTCGAAAGTACTTAGGAAAGTACCCCCTCGGGTGTCCCCTACTTCTCATTAATGTGTGTGTTTTGTGCTAATTTGTTTCTGCTAATGACACGCCGGGGGATCTGATGTTAGCACGCAAAAATCCCCTTCATGTTCACCAGAAGCATGCATTCTGTCGCATCAAAGGTTTGCATAATTGACGAGTTTTGTGAAACGAGCAATTAGGAAACTTAGCAAAGTCTTATGTAATATATTCAAGTTCTGTCACACTTTTTTTTTTAATCATACATATATATATATATTTATTTAAAATACGCAGATGTCATACAAAAATAAATAAATAGATTCGAAGTTTTCCTACTTGAAAAATCTTTTCTTTTAAAAGACGATAACGTTTTGTTACGTAATTTAATTCGTAGCGTAATAACGAATTTCTTTATAGGGAGGTGGAAGTAGAAAATTATAAACATACGAATTCGAAATTTGTAATGTGAAAAGAGAGACCTTGGAGGGGTGCTATTTTCGTGTATATTTATGGATGGGAGTGTTTTCCTACTGTAATACTCACCTCACCCCGCATCGTCTTATCTTTAAAGTCATCGACGGATTTGATGGAATGGAAACGACCCACTAAACGACAGGGCTACCTTCTGTAATATTCCACTTCCCCATACAACCTCGGGCCATTTTTTTCTAGTAAAAGGATTTTTTTTAAGGTTACAAATTTTATAGGGCTATATTTTCTTTTTTGAAATATTATCATCTAATTTTTCTTTAACTTTATTATAATACGGTTTATTTATTTTCTCATTTCCTCCATTTATCTTTAAGCCAATAACTTATTAAGGAATCATTAATTAACTTTGATCCTTACTAATTTAAAAGCCGAATGAACACCCAAACTTTACAGAAACTTTATTTATTATGAAATTACTTTTCGTATACATAAATGTAAATCGATGCTATAGATTAAATTCTAAGTTGTAAACTTTACTTGACCTATAGAAAAGGGTAATTAATTTAATCAAATTTTGCATAAATCTTTTTATTTTATTTTATTTTTCAATCTTATTTAGGGAGGACGGCATTAAGCATTAAAGATGCTTTAATTTAAAGCATTAATTTCAGTTTATTCTGAAATATTCGCATCGATTTTTCTTGTAATATATTACTTGAAATGCATAATAATCTCGTTATATAAGTAAATTTATTATAATTTTTAATAATGTAAATTTAAAACGTTTACAATGTTTTATGGGGCTATTAAAGTTTAAAAAATAAGAGTTTTATAAGAAATGAATGTAGATTATTTAGGCCAATGAGACCATTTTACGAAATGTATCATAAAAGTGCATAGATAAATATGTAAAAATAGAAGATAAGAAAAATTAACATAGAAGTAAACGGGGGAAAAAAATTAAATGTAATTAAGTCACATCGTACTGACCTATTTAATTCTGTTTTTTTTTTTCTTCTAATATACTTAATAATCCATATAAAATTATATATTATTATAATGAATATCAATGTAATAATTTCATTTTTTTTATTAAACAAAACTTACGTAAGATGTATAATAAAATATTTTTAAAAAAAATATAAATATGAGTATTGTATTTTGATAAAAATAACGATTAAATTTCGAATATTATATTATTATATATATAATAATTGTTGAGGTTATAGAATATAATTATTATAAAAGCAAGTTAAAAAAGTTTAAGTTTAAATATAAAATTACATGTTTATATATAATTAATAGAAGTTAATCTTCATATTTTTGCATATAACTATTTTTTTTTTGGTAGAAAAATCATAGTTAAAAGATGTTTTTATTGTAGAAGTATTAAAAACCTGGAGAACTTGTGAGAGTCAAAAACTCATTAAAAGGAGAAAATAATTAAAACTTTCTACTTTAGAAAGGTTTCTCTTATCTTTTCTATTTTGTAAACAGAAGAAGAATGTTTATAAAGAAATACTTTGCAGGTATTTTACTCAACTCAATCACGCAATAAAGCAGTCTTTAATAGAGATGTTTGTTTACTAACATATTTTTTTCATACTCATAATCATTTTTTACATCACCTATTTTATGTGTGAAACTTTTTTACTCGAATAAAAAATACAATTTTCTCATTTAACAGCTATTAAACAGTGCATTTAACTCGATGTATACTCTTTAAAATTTATAATTATTAAAGAATAAACGAACTAAATTCTCCTTTGAACAAAACACAATATCTAATTATTTAATATTTTAAATTATAAAAATTAATCGAGAAATAGTTTAAAATTTCTAATATATACGATAGAATTTTATTATAGAACTTATGGTATTAATATGCATATTAAAATATTCCTTATTGATATTGTGTTTAGTATCATCTTTAAAACTGCTTTACTTTAATATGTAAATACTTAACTAACATGAATATACCGAGTTAATGATCCTTTTATAAGATTTCCTAATCCATTCTGCATGTGTAGTTGAATTAATGTATAGTATTAGTAGGAACCATTAACAGACAGCCTGTCTGCCTCCAGTACAATGATCACGTGACAATTATCTACAGGTGCATCCTACGATGATGAAAAGCTTTGTTTGTAACTTTTGTCTTAATTTTAAATTATTAAACAGCTTTATCTTGAAGAAATTTCTTTCCTTTTTTTTTTCCTTGAAATTTTAATAGTTCATGCAGAGATTTCTGTTTAAGAGTATACAATACTATATTTTTTCTTTATGAATTTAAGATACGTTTATTAAATTTAAGTTCGTATATGGAGTTTCACTTATTTAGTTTAGTTCATATATGAAGTCCACTTAGATTATTTAATTTACTTCATAGATGAGATTCCACTTATTCGGTTTATTAGTTTAGTTCATAGATGAAGTTTCACTTAGTGATTAAATTAGTCAAGTTATAGATGAAGTTTCGCTTATTTTGTCTACTTCAGTCTATAGAATAGACCTACGAAATTAAAAATTTTATATTTTTTTAGTTCAAAAAATGGCAAATTTTTAGATTTTTGGTATATTATAAATCCTGTATATATGGACTTCTTTCGATCGATTATATGAAGAAAACATATGCAGAATCTTACTTTATACCAAACGCAATTTAAAGCAAGTCGCAATGGACTATGAGGTATTACAGACTTACAATATCTCTTTGGCCCACTATATAAGCCGAAAATAGTTTCTAAAATGGAAAAATTCAACTTGGATAAGAGAAGGAGGTAAAAAGATCCAGATAAGATTTAAAAGCCAAATGGACTGTTTTGACTGCTCGTTTTTCTTTCCAAAACTTTTAAGTTGGACTCTATCGTTTACTTCAATATATAGGCCTATATAGAAAAAAAAAGAAAGAAAACAATTACATTATAAACTTTTATAAAAGTTTTTCTTTTAATTTTTTGAAGTTTTTTTTTCTGTGTTATTNAAAAGAAAACTTTCAGAAATCTATTTTTGGGAGAATTTTTTGCCGTACGTCGATTTAAGAATATGAAATTTAATATAAAATTTTCAATTTAGGCTAAATCTTTAAGAAAATATCTCGTCTACACTCTTCTCTATATTTTACAATGCTAAAATTATACAATAATCTCTAAGAAGATTTATAAAAATACATCTTATTCTTCTTCAACTAGGCGTACAGTCGGTAAAATTAGCAACCTGATACGCGCATTTACCTACTTAAGAAACTGCATCAGATAAACACATGGTTGTGGCATGCACCTGGAGCACACATGGCTGTTTTGCAATGTATATTTTTATCAGTTAGGGATCAAATAATGATTTATATATATATATATATATATGCTACTGCATAAAAGAGGGATGTAGTACATGGGCCTACCCATCAGATGATGTGTATGTTGAATGATGACACAGATTCGGCATTAGACATGTAGCATGTTTGGTCACTTTGCCATTAGCAGTAAATCATAATGCCTTATTCGATCTAGAAGATGCAATATATTTCTCTTAGATTCATAGTTAGTTAGATCAGAATCTATCATTGTTACAATAAACATTAAACATCAACTTTTCTTTTAATAGATGTAGACGGTCATTAACTAAACTTATATATATATATAGGCCTATATATTAATTTTTTATTAAAATNTATTGGGAATAATTTTAAATTTCGAAATTAATCTGTTTGGAAAAAGAATCCGACTGGAAAGATAAATAAAAAGGTGAAAGTTTTGAGTCTTAGCTATTGTATTGTAGTGATTAAAATAAATGGAAAATCTAGTGAAAATTTCGAACTTATTCTGGAATCAGCAAATATTTGATACACTTTTAGAAACAGGAAACCGGAAGTTAAAATTACGTCACATATGAAAGGTTTGTAGAAAAGTACAGTAAGTTAAAAGACATTTTGGGTAGTTTGCTCATATATCGAAATGCTAGGAACGGTGTGTTTATAAAGCTAAAAGTAAAAGTCATTTTAACCACAAATATTGTTACACAATAGTGCATTACTGACCTTAGAAAATCATGTCTTCCGTGAACTGCCTTTTCAAAGAATTGAATTTAGACAGTGAGAGAATGTTATTGTTTGTAACTTTTGTCTTTTCTCATTATTCTTTTTTCCTTTTTATTATTATTATTATTATTCTAAAAAAGAAACATTTATGGATTTATTTTTAATATTAATTTTCCAGACGAATTTCTGATTATTATACTTCATTTTTGATAGTGTTTAATTGAAATTTTTGCTATAAAATGTGTATAAATTTCAAAATATCTTCTATTTTTCTATACAGTAATGAGAATTTGTTTATGTTTATAAATTTCCTTTAAGAAGCGATTAGTCTAAAACACCTTGAGAGGATAAATGAAGAATAAATAAAGGATAAATGACATTTATCCTTTCTTCAGTATGGAATTTTACATTGTTCCTATCAATTTGACACAACAGCTTTGCAATAAAACATTATTTTAAATTAATCAGAATCTAAATTAATGTTTTATTGCAAAGCTGTTGTGTCAAATTGATAGGAACAATGTAAAATTTCATACTGAAGAAAGGATAAATGTCATTTATCCTTTATTTATTCTTCATTTATCCTTTCAAGATGTTTTAGACTAATCGCTTCTTAAAGGAAATTTATAAACATAAACAAATTCTCATTACTGTATAGAAAAATAGAAGATATTTTGAAATTTATACATTTTATAGCAAAAATTTCAATTAAACACTATCAAAAATGAAGTATAATAATCAGAAATTCGTCTGGAAAATTAATATTAAAAATAAATCCATAAATGTTTCTTTTTTAGAATAATAATAATAATAATAAAAAGGAAAAAAGAATAATGAGAAAAGACAAAAGTTACAAACAATAACATTCTCTCACTGTCTAAATTCAATTCTTTGAAAAGGCAGTTCACGGAAGACATGATTTTCTAAGGTCAGTAATGCACTATTGTGTAACAATATTTGTGGTTAAAATGACTTTTACTTTTAGCTTTATAAACACACCGTTCCTAGCATTTCGATATATGAGCAAACTACCCAAAATGTCTTTTAACTTACTGTACTTTTCTACAAACCTTTCATATGTGACGTAATTTTAACTTCCGGTTTCCTGTTTCTAAAAGTGTATCAAATATTTGCTGATTCCAGAATAAGTTCGAAATTTTCACTAGATTTTCCATTTATTTTAATCACTACAATACAATAGCTAAGACTCAAAACTTTCACCTTTTTATTTATCTTTCCAGTCGGATTCTTTTTCCAAACAGATTAATTTCGAAATTTAAAATTATTCCCAATATTTTTATACTCAAATAAATTTAAAATATATTAATAATTCTTTATTATTATTATTATTATTATAACTTATTTTTTAAATGTAAATATTTAACATTTATATTAAAAGAGTTATACTTTTAACATTGATGTTCTTTTTTTAACTTTCGGGGATTTATGCTTAAACTATTTGAAAATCCTATCTGAAGTTTAAAACTTTTTTAACGTCTGAGAATTTTTAAATACTTTTTTTTTCCTTTTACAGATTTAAAAGCATTTAAACTACTTTTAAAAAGTTTAAATATGTACTTAACTTTAATTATTATGTAAAAGATTAAAAATTTTTAAGTATTTCTTTTTTACATTTCAAATCTTAAATATTATATTTAAAAAAAAAAAAGT
>NW_019384674.1:611489-622620 GCF_000671375.1 Centruroides sculpturatus
TCTACAGGTGCATCCTACGATGATGAAAAGCTTTGTTTGTAACTTTTGTCTTAATTTTAAATTATTAAACAGCTTTATCTTGAAGAAATTTCTTTCCTTTTTTTTTTCCTTGAAATTTTAATAGTTCATGCAGAGATTTCTGTTTAAGAGTATACAATACTATATTTTTTCTTTATGAATTTAAGATACGTTTATTAAATTTAAGTTCGTATATGGAGTTTCACTTATTTAGTTTAGTTCATATATGAAGTCCACTTAGATTATTTAATTTACTTCATAGATGAGATTCCACTTATTCGGTTTATTAGTTTAGTTCATAGATGAAGTTTCACTTAGTGATTAAATTAGTCAAGTTATAGATGAAGTTTCGCTTATTTTGTCTACTTCAGTCTATAGAATAGACCTACGAAATTAAAAATTTTATATTTTTTTAGTTCAAAAAATGGCAAATTTTTAGATTTTTGGTATATTATAAATCCTGTATATATGGACTTCTTTCGATCGATTATATGAAGAAAACATATGCAGAATCTTACTTTATACCAAACGCAATTTAAAGCAAGTCGCAATGGACTATGAGGTATTACAGACTTACAATATCTCTTTGGCCCACTATATAAGCCGAAAATAGTTTCTAAAATGGAAAAATTCAACTTGGATAAGAGAAGGAGGTAAAAAGATCCAGATAAGATTTAAAAGCCAAATGGACTGTTTTGACTGCTCGTTTTTCTTTCCAAAACTTTTAAGTTGGACTCTATCGTTTACTTCAATATATAGGCCTATATAGAAAAAAAAAGAAAGAAAACAATTACATTATAAACTTTTATAAAAGTTTTTCTTTTAATTTTTTGAAGTTTTTTTTTTTCTGTAATATTTAATTATAGACTATGGAAAATTTTTTTCGAACTTTATTATATTTTCTTGTTTCCAAAAAAAAATTTTTTTTAAAGGTTAAAAATAGTTTTAAGGATAATTCTAAAATTCCTTTATAACTATAATTATGTTGAAGTTCTTTTCTTTCGTCTAACTTAATGAAAAAATTGTAGAGTATTGATTTTTTTTATCTTTCAGTTAGAAATACAATTGTGTCTTTTCTTTTTAAAAAAAAGTAAATAAATGAAAGTAAATGTAAAAATTTTTAAAATAGAAATTGTCAACTTAATAAAAACAAATCTAATTTTAGCTTTTTTTTATTATACATTTCTTAATTAATCATTTTACGATAGTCTTATCTAGAAATACACAAAAAAATTTTAATCATAAATAATTGCTTTTGTTGGTAAATATAGCGATTTTTTATGTTAAAAAAATATATATATTATTAAGAAAAATATTTTTAAAGTTTTAGAATTTTGTTATCTTTATTTAATTTTATTCTTCTTCTTATTTTTTTTTCTTTTTAGAGAAAGAAAGCTGACCTGCTAAAAGCACTTACTCAATTATGATTTTGCAATTTCAAGAACTCCTAGACTTACATGCTATATATATATATATTAGTAATTTGGAACCGATCACGTAAATTCGATAAATCTTTTCTTTCACATAAATTCCAACGTTAGAGAACAATCTAACTGTAGAAAATACAACACCTTTGCTGACTTCTCCCATAACACTTTTCAAACCTTCATTTATGGGTACAAGAAATCGTTGTCGACTAACATCAACCCACAGAAGTGTCATTTGGGGAATTACTAAAATGTTCCAATCCCTTCGACTCCACAATTTTTCAAATCTTTCTTTCTTACTGTTTTCTTAGTTTGTTCTCGAAGGAACTCTACTTATTGTTAATGGATGCTGAAATCTTCCAATTAAGCAATGTATCCTTTACAGTGTAATCAAGGCACGAGCCTCTCTAGGGATTCCAAGTTACCATATGGGATTACAGAGGTCGGGTCGACATTTCATCACGTGTAAGCAGAGGACTTTAAGAAAAGCAAACACGTAAACATACCATGTAGAAGAAAACACCGACGACCCTCGTTTAGAAAAGGAAAATCATCTTGTCAATTCCTTAAAGGGGAGATGGGTTAGCTCTTAGAGGGATACCAATTAACTAAACACTGTCAGACTGTAACTGGACGAGTCCATTTGTCATCGGTTATAGGAGGACATTCTGTCAGGGAAAAGTGATTTATGTAGCTGCTGTGTCTCCCCTTACCCGAATGTGGGAGGGTGCAGTACTAGTAAGAGTGCTGCGGCACTGTCACAGGCATTCTCTCACTCACCCTCCTAGGGTGGGGATTAAGACACGTCATTGCTTAACTGAAAACACTGGCGGTTGTACACAACTACGCAATTTAGTGTACAGTTCTTCTCACACAGTCGGGGTCCGGAAATTTCGTGTTTAGAAATTTTTAGGACTGTCCCGAGTGCATTATCGTAAATTCGAATGATTCATATAGTCATTTCATAATGGTATATTGAGCTGAATTATGCATAATTGTGTCATGGAGTTCTACATCAACGTGTAGTCATATTTAATGATGTTTTTATGAACCCCATCATTCTCTTAGATTTATTTCTTCGCAGTTTTTAATAGTTATATAATAACTTACCGGTCATTTATTTAAATTTCTCTATATATCAACTCCAACATTATTGCATTTTTTACTATTTATCTGTTTATACATTTTTCTATTCCAACAAGAAACTTAATTTGAAAGAAAATGGAAGAAAAAGTAAATAAATAAATATTTAATTTATTTACCAATTTCACAACTTTATTCCTTTTTTAACCAAATAACAAATAATTTTTACAGATTAATTTTCGAAAATTTAATATTAAAAATAAAACATTAAAAAATTAAAACTTAAAAAAAAAAAGTTTATTTTATTTTATATTTTTTAAACATTTTAACATAGAATAAAATTATACAAAATAAGGTATATTCGATTATTCCCCCTTTCTCAGAGAAAAAATTAAGAATGTAATCTAAAAATCCTTCTGGCTATAGAAAGAAATTGAAATAACAAAAAACTAAAAGAAAAAAAAAATAAAACCTGAAAAAAAAGGAAATTATTCGTGGCTAATATAGAATTGAATTCCTTTCTCTGAGATAAACACTCAATTATTTATTCATTTATGATCAACAAATCGGAATATTTTCCTTAAAAAAAAAAATAAGAAAAAACAGCTCTTTTTTCCCTTTCTATCTATTCTGTATTGCTGTATATTTTGAATGTAAACTTATAACTCTTTAACATAACTTGGAACATTTCCAATATCGAAATTTTTCTTTCATTTTTCCGAGTTAGGAAATGATGTTCAGGATTGGTAATATTTTCTTCAAATCCATCTAACACCTCTTGTTTTTCCTTTAAAAAAAAATAAAATAAAATAAAATAAAAAATAAAAATTTNTCTGATCATTTAAGTTATATGTCCAGTGTACATCTGTCGTAAAATTGATGAGAAGCGTGTCCATCTTAAGCTCTTTGGATGCCATTTCCCATCTAACAGTGATGTGCTGTGGCAGTCAGAAGCTTTACTTAATGAGACTGTAATGAGAGTAGGGGTTAGCAAACTTAACAAGTACTACTCTATATATAGCATTGAAAAAGAGGACACGGAAGAAAAAAGAAAGAAAGAAAAAAAAAAGAAACTATCAACACATAAGACTTAAGCAGGCATTCCATCTTTGTCTATATATTTTACTTAGAATTTCCAGTTGGAGAAGAAGTTAAGTTGTAAACGTCTTAACCAATAGTCTTACACAATGGTTTCTAGATGTAAAAACAAAACATAAATAGCAATTTGGAAGAGGCAGAATTTTTTTCATTTTCTTTCAAGCTTACTTTTTCTTATATAATTGAATGAGGAGTGGATTTATGGTTGTCATCATTTTTCATCCTATTTTACTCGGAAACAGGTTAAAAGCCTAGTGCTTTTGGTGCTTTATTAGAATGCTACCGTAATCTACAAACTTGCACTATTTCGTAAACAAGTGAGGTTATTTATATATTGTTTTTAACACGCTATTACTTTGAAGGAATTCGACTTCTTCTTCTTCTTCTTCTTTTTATTATTATTATTATTCTTTATTTTATATTTTTCTTTATAAGCGAAATATAAATTAATTCTCTTTCTTGCCAACTTAATTATTAATCTATTTTAATCTTTATTTATGCAATAAATGTGCAAAAATATAACCTATTCGTGTATGCATGTTAGACGATATTTTAATTTATTATAAACTTAATCGAAAAAAAAAAAATAAAATATTACAAAACCTTTTTGAATTCTGATCATTTAAGTTATATGTCCAGTGTACATCTGTCGTAAAATTGATGAGAAGCGTGTCCATCTTAAGCTCTTTGGATGCCATTTCCCATCTAACAGTGATGTGCTGTGGCAGTCAGAAGCTTTACTTAATGAGACTGTAATGAGAGTAGGGGTTAGCAAACTTAACAAGTACTACTCTATATATAGCATTGAAAAAGAGGACACGGAAGAAAAAAGAAAGAAAGAAAAAAAAAAGAAACTATCAACACATAAGACTTAAGCAGGCATTCCATCTTTGTCTATATATTTTACTTAGAATTTCCAGTTGGAGAAGAAGTTAAGTTGTAAACGTCTTAACCAATAGTCTTACACAATGGTTTCTAGATGTAAAAACAAAACATAAATAGCAATTTGGAAGAGGCAGAATTTTTTTCATTTTCTTTCAAGCTTACTTTTTCTTATATAATTGAATGAGGAGTGGATTTATGGTTGTCATCATTTTTCATCCTATTTTACTCGGAAACAGGTTAAAAGCCTAGTGCTTTTGGTGCTTTATTAGAATGCTACCGTAATCTACAAACTTGCACTATTTCGTAAACAAGTGAGGTTATTTATATATTGTTTTTAACACGCTATTACTTTGAAGGAATTCGACTTCTTCTTCTTCTTCTTCTTCTTTTTATTATTATTATTTTTTCTTACTGATATAAAAAAAAGCAGTAAGAAAACTACTTTTATTTCTTTCAAAATAATAATTTAACTCGGATACTGTAGTAGTTTAACTTCACTTGTCAATCTGTAGACGGCAAAGAAAAACTAAAGTGGCAATTCGAAGAATATGCTTGGACGCCTTCAAAACGGACAGGTGACAGTTGGGTGTGACAATGAAAGACGCAAGAGTGTCAACTACCCACCGATACAAGTTATCTTCTTCCTTGATCTGACCTTCCGTCTTTCTAAATCGGACAGCGGAAAAAAAGTAATAGCAAATACTTCTTCTCTAGAAGTTACGCTCCGACAGTTTCTGTTAACTGTTCGTTTTAATTAAGTACTCCGGACGTAACCCATTTATCATGTTGACCACTCCACTTGTCGAATTTTGTCTGTTCTACTTGACTAAATTTCACCTAGGAATATTTTCCTGCTTAGTATTTTTTTATTTATTTATTTAGAAAAAAATGTATGTATATATATATATATATATAAAATAAAGTTCGGCATTTAGTTTGAATTTATTGTTTACTAATTGAAAATAAACTTAAAATTTTATCTATTAAGAAAAGATATTATTAAAAAACAAATTAATTCGTGCTGTAAATTGATTTTTAATGTAATAAATATTCATTTAGTAAGTTAATTACATAAATATTCATGTAAATAAATACATGTTATTGTAATTATTTATAAAATAATATATATATATATACAGTTTTTTAGAAGGAAGAAAAATAAATAATAAAAACGATCTTTTTAATAAATAAATGTTTAATATTGAAAAATCAGATAAATTGATAAAAAATCAAAAGAAATTTAAATTCTATTACACAAAACATTCAGATGACGTCAGTAAGAGTAATACGTTAAAAATGATTTATTATTCAGGGATTGTCTTTTCTATCGGAGTTTTTAATGAAAAATACAGATTAGATAAAACATATTACCATCTTTTGTGATTATAATGTCAGCGATTGAAGTAACAGGAGAGAGAGCTTGCATCTTTTCCACTGGCTGAACACGTCATTTTGAGGGGTTCGGAGACAGCTGCTGTGACAAGTGTAACGTCAATTCCACCCCCACGTATATCAGAACTTGGAACAACTGCGAAAACTAAGAGAAAATGTCACGTGTGTGATTATCAAATCGTTTATTTGATTATCTTATCGTTGAAATCTACTTGTACAGAGTTTTGATGACAATTTACAGAACAAAAGTATAATTTTCAAAAGTGATGCCACGTTTCAAATGTTAAAATTTTTTAATTATTATTTTTATTATATTTATTGACATCATATAAAATAGAAAATAATAATAATAATTTTTTTTTAATCTCAAGTTTTACAATTGAAGATTTATTTATTTATTTATTATTATTTTTTTAATTTAATTTTTACTTATGTATTTTGTTTATAACTATTTAAGTATAAAACTTAGAAAAGTAAGAAAATAATAAAAGTGATAAAATATTTTAGGAGTAGACATCGTAAATTACAACGATACTTTTGCTGGCACTCAACTCTCAACGATTCAACTTAAATCATTTTTTTTTTCACTTGCCTCTTCTTTTCTAGTCTACATGTCCATTTGAGACAACATCGTCCCATGTCTGTTTGATTTATTATGAGGTTCCTAGAAAATATCTTTTTTTCTAGATCTCTTTCCCTCTTCACCTTCAGTGTCCAGCTACAGTCAGTCATAAAATTAAACATTATGCGAAAGCGATGTTGACACACACGTCTATAGCGAATTTTCTAACGGAAAAAAGTTTTTTGTGTAATTTGTCACCACATAATTTAAAAAGTTCAAGAGATGATTTGTGCATATCCTTGTTTTTTCCACCTTCTTTTGTTTCTTGATACATATTGCATGAGAAAATATTTAGTTTTTATATTTCTGATCAATGCTTTTCATCTAAAGCCATACTTATCCCTTATGCGAATTTAAGTCGATTTTTTTTTTAAAGCAATTAAATTTAATTATAATTAAAATATTTATTCTTTTAAACAATCCAATTAATTTATCAACTTCATACTAGAACGAAATTTCAGTATAACAGCCTGTAGTACAGTCAGTACATGTGCTTTTTTTTCACATAGAATGATACACAAACTGAAGATGAGATTCTGGCTTTTTTCCAGATTTTCACTGGCATGTCGTATGCCCATCTGTTACTGCGATTCTCAACACGTCATCACCAATGTTCAGTTCATTTCAAATGTTCGGTGGCTTTAGAACTCTACCGCATCCCATCCTGTTTTGTGAAATTCGAAGAGGAGTAATGAAAAAAAATTCTTCTGTGTTGAAACTTTTATTTTCTTTATCTTTCATCTTTTTATTCATGCATCGAATTTTATTTATTTTTTTTTTTATTATCGAATTTATAGAATCTGTTTTAATAATAATAATAATAATTTTTTAATCACTTTTAAGGCACACATCAAATTATTTCAGCTAAACCTCATTAAAAAAATTAATTTCCAGATATTTTCTAATGAATTTAAATTGAAAAATATTCGTAAAAATCTTAATAAAAGTGTAAGAAATAAAGATTTTAACGTACTTTTGAGAAGAAAAATATGTAAAGCTTTTGACAATATTTACGCCTTTTATGAATAAGTTGAGTATGTTAAACATTTTTCTTTCAAAATAAATAAATAAGATCCTTTTATATATATAAAACTTAATACAAAATATAAGAATTTGAAAACATATTTCTTTTAAAATAATTCAAAATGTAGGCCCTTTGTAAGAGTATTTGTCGTATCTTCTCCTTAACATGTCCTTCCTGGAAGGCATTTCTTTTCCTGATAGAGAAATCACGTGATGGAAACGTGCCGTTCCGGATGGTCAAACCGACTGGAATTTTCCGGAAGGAAGAACAGACACCTGACATTTCCTTCATAACTTGTTTGGAAAAAAATATAAAGACTAAACTAGAAAAGAAACTGAATAACAAGACCACAGAGGAAAAGCCTTATACTACTTTAATAAATTTTTGATATAAAAAAAATTTTTTTTTCTTCCCTTTAATCATTTTTTAATAGAATTTCACTCACTAAATTTTTACGTTACTTTTAGAAATTACTTGAGGAAATTTCTTTTACGATTCTCTCTTTAATTTCTTTAATATTAAAAAAAAATGTCATCCCCCATAATTGTCACTTCAGCAATGAATTTTAATGATAATTAAAATTGTTAAATTAAAAATTATGATAACAATTATATTGAGAAAAATCTAAGTTATTTTTTGTATCTTTATATATATATAAATAAGAAAAGTACGTCTTGCAAGATTTTTATGGGATGAAAAAACAATAAAAAAGTATGTTCGACAAGTAATAACAGGGAATAAAAATTTTTCTAATGATATTTCTACTGAAACTATAGCAGCAAAGAGTACTTGTTTTATTTTCTGTTGTGGCAACAAAAACTGGGAATCATTACATGTATATATATCTAAAGTTAAGACAAAGAATGATTCCAAGAAACTACTTTTCTTTCGTTATTATTATTTTTTTAATTTAATTTTTACTTATGTATTTTGTTTATAACTATTTAAGTATAAAACTTAGAAAAGTAAGAAAATAATAAAAGTGATAAAATATTTTAGGAGTAGACATCGTAAATTACAACGATACTTTTGCTGGCACTCAACTCTCAACGATTCAACTTAAATCATTTTTTTTTTCACTTGCCTCTTCTTTTCTAGTCTACATGTCCATTTGAGACAACATCGTCCCATGTCTGTTTGATTTATTATGAGGTTCCTAGAAAATATCTTTTTTTCTAGATCTCTTTCCCTCTTCACCTTCAGTGTCCAGCTACAGTCAGTCATAAAATTAAACATTATGCGAAAGCGATGTTGACACACACGTCTATAGCGAATTTTCTAACGGAAAAAAGTTTTTTGTGTAATTTGTCACCACATAATTTAAAAAGTTCAAGAGATGATTTGTGCATATCCTTGTTTTTTCCACCTTCTTTTGTTTCTTGATACATATTGCATGAGAAAATATTTAGTTTTTATATTTCTGATCAATGCTTTTCATCTAAAGCCATACTTATTCCTTATGCGAATTTAAGTCGAATTTTTTTTTTAAAGCAATTAAATTTAATTATAATTAAAATATTTATTCTTTTAAACAATCCAATTAATTTATCAACTTCATACTAGAACGAAATTTCAGTATAACAGCCTGTAGTACAGTCAGTACATGTGCTTTTTTTCACATAGAATGATACACAAACTGAAGATGAGATTCTGGCTTTTTTCCAGATTTTCACTGGCATGTCGTATGCCCATCTGTTACTGCGATTCTCAACACGTCATCACCAATGTTCAGTTCATTTCAAATGTTCGGTGGCTTTAGAACTCTACCGCATCCCATCCTGTTTTGTGAAATTCGAAGAGGAGTAATGAAAAAAATTCTTCTGTGTTGAAACTTTTATTTTCTTTATCTTTCATCTTTTTATTCATGCATCGAATTTTATTTATTATCGAATTTATAGAATCTGTTTTAATAATAATAATAATTTTTTAAATCACTTTTAAGGCACACATCAAATTATTTCAGCTAAACCTTATTAAAAAAAAATAATAATTAATTTCCAGATATTTTCTAATGAATTTAAATTGAAAAATATTCGTAAAAATCTTAATAAAAGTGTAAGAAATAAAGATTTTAACGTACTTTTGAGAAGAAAAATATGTAAAGCTTTTGACAATATTTACGCCTTTTATGAATAAGTTGAGTATGTTAAACATTTTTCTTTCAAAATAAATAAATAAGATCCTTTTATATATATAAAACTTAATACAAAATATAAGAATTTGAAAACATATTTCTTTTAAAATAATTCAAAATGTAGGCCCTTTGTAAGAGTATTTGTCGTATCTTCTCCTTAACATGTCCTTCCTGGAAGGCATTTCTTTTCCTGATAGAGAAATCACGTGATGGAAACGTGCCGTTCCGGATGGTCAAACCGACTGGAATTTTCCGGAAGGAAGAACAGACACCTGACATTTCCTTCATAACTTGTTTGGAAAAAAATATAAAGACTAAACTAGAAAAGAAACTGAATAACAAGACCACAGAGGAAAAGCCTTATACTACTTTAATAAATTTTTGATATAAAAAAAATTTTTTTTTCTTCCCTTTAATCATTTTTTAATAGAATTTCACTCACTAAATTTTTACGTTACTTTTAGAAATTACTTGAGGAAATTTCTTTTACGATTCTCTCTTTAATTTCTTTAATATTAAAAAAAAATGTCATCCCCCATAATTGTCACTTCAGCAATGAATTTTAATGATAATTAAAATTGTTAAATTAAAAATGATGATAACAATTATATTGAGAAAAATCTAAGTTATTTTTTGTATCTTTATATATATATATAAATAAGAAAAGTACGTCTTGCAAGATTTTTATGGGATGAAAAAACAATAAAAAAGTATGTTCGACAA
This sequence comes from Centruroides sculpturatus, assembly GCF_000671375.1. Taxonomy (NCBI): domain Eukaryota; kingdom Metazoa; phylum Arthropoda; class Arachnida; order Scorpiones; family Buthidae; genus Centruroides; species Centruroides sculpturatus. Next base: position 621,896 of record NW_019384674.1, read on the forward strand.
GTAATAACAGGGAATAAAAATTTTTCTAATGATATTTCTACTGAAACTATAGCAGCAAAGAGTACTTGTTTTATTTTCTGTTGTGGCAACAAAAACTGGGAATCATTACATGTATATATATCTAAAGTTAAGACAAAGAATGATTCCAAGAAACTACTTTTCTTTCGTTATTATTATTTTTTTAAAGGTAAAGGATTACATAGAGCAAATCTTCACAGTTTAAAAAATAAAACACAATTAATAATTAAAGATTGTTTACATATATTATTATTAGGAGTAGTGCCTACTCATTGATCTAGAGTAGGCTCTATCCTATGTTTATGAGACGTTTTTATTTTTATAGAAATTATTATATTACATATTTTTTTTTATAATTTTCAGTAAAGAAAATAAAGTTAAAAAATATTTATTTATTTTTGTTTTATTTACTAAGACAATAAAAATAAAAGCAATAATATATATAACAGTGAACAACTCTTGTACATTCTCATAGAACTTTTTATTGCAGCTGTGTTTATTTCTTATTTTGTGTTTAAAAAATTCAATAATAATAAAATTCTTACTTGATAAAAATCCAATTTTTTTAAATGAAACTTATAAAATATATATATATATATATATATATATATTTTTTTATAAAGAAAAGAGAGAGAAAAAAAAAGATATATATATAACACGTGTAAATAACGTGTTATATATATTCACTATTATTATAAATGGAATAA